>NC_081412.1:714553655-714853655 GCF_030272615.1 Cryptomeria japonica
TGAGAAGAAGGGCACTTTCCAGTATGAAAATCTGTTAGTTTGCTTAATGTTATACTTTCTGAATGATACCCCTAGTTCTGGAAGGAAGAAATGGGCTTTTAAAATCCTGATAGGAAGACAACTAAAGCAATCAATTGCTACATTGGGAAGTCTTAGAGATGATAAGTTATGGGGTTACTTCAAGGATTTTCAGAAATCTATGAGGTCTAGGACTAGAATACCTGAGCACATAGTAGAGAAATACTCTACCGACATTTGTTTCATGGTTAAGAAGGATGTGACTCTCATGGAGGCAGTCAAGGCCCAGAAGATGTGGATAGAGGAAATGGGCTATGAGGTGGATGCATATGCAAAAATTCTGATAGATGCAGAAATAGATGAAGCAAAAAAACCATGTGGAATAACACAACAAAAGACTCTTGAGCTTGAAACTGAGTTCAACCAAAAGAAGAGGGAAAAACAATAAGGTAAGACAAGAAAGTTTGTATAGGAGGTTTCTAAGGACATTAAGGCACTCATTGATGTTTTCCCAAAGAAAGGGAGAAAGAGGAAGGATTTGGTAGTTCACATTGAACCTGTGACAACAGATTTTGAACCTGAAGATGACACACCATTAGCATTCAAAAGGGTTGTGAGGAAGAAACCTACATGACCTAAAGTGGAAGCAAAGAAACACCTCGTTAGAAAGGTTACCATCAAATTACCGGCACAGAAGAAGGCACCCAAGGCTACACCATCAACTGCATGTGGTACTGCCAGAAGGAGGAAGAAGAGTGACATTGATTTGGCACTTGAGACTAGTAATGTAAGAATTATTCCGCCTAAGACTTGTGCTAAAATTGTAGATGAAATAACTAAGGATGGGATGCTGAAAAATGTTAAGTCTTATTATGATACATTTGAAGATGATGAACTGAGAGAGATAGAGGAAACAATTCTTCTATATTTAGATATCTATAAGAAAATATTAATTGAAATAGAAAATCAAATACCGATGGAGCTATGCAACATGTTAGATGCTAGAAGGTTATCTGCAATGCAAGAATACAAACACATTAATATGCAAGAATTCTTCGCTATATGTGGTGTTATAACTCCAGATGAGATGGAGAAGACAATTGAGGCTGCAGATAGGAAGGTATTCAACAACAAACATAGAATAACTAGCCTAATGTTAGGAAGAATGAATGAAATAATAAAGGAAACACAAAAGGGTTGGATCAATTTTTTGGGAGAGCATAGAGGATTCTTCACTTCACTGAAAACAAAGACTGATACTGTAGATACATTGCTTGAAGGGAAAGGTAAAGGGATTATGGGTACTCCACCCTCAATTCTGAAGAATATCAAGATAGTGGAAATTGAGCCATCGGTTAATACTAAGAACATTGTACAGGATACTAACATTAAGGACACTTGTGCTCCAAATATTAATGTATAGGTTGAGGATACTATTCCTACAGAGGAACCGATAGTTGTACAAACTGCACGAAGTGGTGAAGCCATCGATGCAAGTGAGGAGGTGATAAAGGATAAATCATAAGATAAAATAGGGGAATCCGATAGGGAACCTGTTGTTAGCACATCATTATTGACAATTGACACTTCTCTAGTGGAAAAGATAAACATCACAGAGATGAGTCCCACAGAACTAATGATGATGGTTGCTCAGAAACTGATGAAGGAGGGAACTACAGACAAGGGGATTATAGATCAATCCATAACTATTTTGCATAGATTGGTCCTGGAATGTAAGATTGAGAATGAAGCGAGCCCTTCTAGCAAGCTTAAGGCTATAACATAGCACTTCTCTAAATATTTTCAATCATTACAACATATCTTTAATAAGAAAGCACTTGAAAAATTCACTTTGGCTAAAAGAGCCACTTTTGATCAAATCATTGAGAGAGAGAGAAGAAAAAGATTGTGGAGACGTTAATTCAAATTAAAAATTCTTTGAAACAAGGTACTAATATATATATGGTATGATGCAATACCGAGATTCTTACAACAAAAGTCAATGAAAAGATAAAAGAGATACAGGACAAAATTGCTAATATTGCTAACTCTTTTGATGGACTAGTTTCACTGACAACGTCTATTGGTGGATAGATTTGATTTTGGAGAATCAAATTTATGCTCTTGAAAAGGAAAGAGATAAGATCATTCGGAGAGCCAAAAGTCTCAGAGGTTTCGTGAGTCCAAGATTGGATTCACTATGTGTACATAAGAAGGAATGCATGGATATGCTTGGTAAGCCCTCATCAGAAAAATTCACTGAGAAAGAATCACTTGCATATTTACTGAATGGACTTGTATCCATCTCCGACACATTCAAAACCGGTTGGGATACTTATGTAGAGTTATTGGAGAAAGCTTACCTGAAATGTTGAAATTGGTCAAGCTCCGGTAAGACATTTTAGGAGGTATTCACTGTACAACTATTATTTCTTCAAGCACTACGATGTCATTAAATCAAGATCTATAAAGAGGCAATGATAAGTATATGTGTAGCATAAGTCACTATCTTAAAATTCAATATAAGAATTTTAGTGATGATATATATCTTTTTTCTATTTTTTGGCATAGAATAAGTGAAATAAGTTAGAGTGGAAATAAATTGTATTGTAAAGTAAATGTAAGTACATTGAATATACAAAGTAAGTGTCATGGATAGTATCACATGTTAAAAAAGTAAGTACAAAACAAATCATAATCATATAACTTATATTTACTAGAGATATTATCAAGGTATCTTGTTACCTCTAACGTAGGAAAATCATAATGTTGAAATGGGAGTAGAGGCATATCTAAGTGTGGTATGAGGAAATAATAGTGTCATCAATGTCACTCTTTGTATATGATAAAGAATGCAAACACACATAATATGATAGGGGAAGTTGTGATGTTTTTTATGTTGTAAAATATCTCTAAGAACATAATCAAACATGTTAGTGCAAAAAAGTATATGAGAGATATATTGCTTCTAATGTACAAGGTTATGCAATTACAACACAATAGAGAATGGGAAAAGCATGAGACCCCCAATCTAAAAGGATGGCTTGAGAAGAATGATATGAAAAGGAAGGTGCATATACATCACGGGGATGACATGACACTCAATGAAATAATATGATATGACATTAAATGTGCAATATGGCAATGAGTTCACAACATAACAACATAAGGTGTATGCAATGATCATGGGCACATGGAAGCAGTACAAGAATGAGATAATATCATTCTAATACAGATATGTGTCAATGTAGCATAAAAATCAAAAGAAATTTTGGAGTTATATTGTAGTTTAAGCTAACTAAACCATTTGAGAAAATTATTTCACCAGAAAAAGTGGTGTTGATGAATACCTTTAAGAGCTTGGTGTGTTAGGATGTATAAATGTGCTTAATTCCTCTTATACTTTGGTTAAATTCTAACCCTAGTTTTAACTCTAATTCTATCCTTAATTCTAAATTCTAATGTTAACCTCATAATTATATGTCACTCTAACAAATGAATATATAGATTAAAAAAATTTAGTATATAATAATAGAAATTATGTGTGTAAAGTGTGTATATATATGATATATTACGATATTATATAACAATAAAAATTATACATGTAATATTTTATAATTTTAATAAAGTATATTAAAACATTATATATATTTATACGTAAATTTTTTATATTTTCAGAGGATTATGTCTCTATATATTTATATAAGATGAACTATATTGGTAACTGATTTTTAAATGAATTACAACAGTCTTAACATTGATTAAGAGTATACAGAATGTTACTCTTTATAAATGTGCACATTGCGGTGTGGTGAAATTTTGGGTTTGTTGAATGTCAAAAATGGCCTATTAGCTCAGCTGCTTAGAGCGTCGTGCTAATAACGCGAAGGTCGCAGGTTCGAGACCTGCATGGGCCAAATTCAGAGAGGCGTTTATAATTGTTTTCAATTGCCTCTCGAATTTGAATCAGAGATAGCTAAATATTAATAGTTATCCACTATCGGCGCCGCAAAAATTGCCCTTTTCCATGCTTTTGCACCTGCTCTTATTGGATTGCATGCTCAGCCGTCTTCTTGCAAGCCACACACGCACACAGATGTACGTATACACATTTTATTAGTTTCTAACTACTGATCAACGCAAGCAAATCAACCAATATTTAACGAGGGAAGTGAAAACCTGAGCACCTAAAATAGAAAGGCAATAAATGGACTATTTTTCGTTAGCCAAAGGAGAAATTACAAAGTTTTAGGTATATGCATCAATCATTCTTAATTATGGTTGACCATTTTAAATCAAAGTAATAGGTGGGTATTATTGAAAAAGTTGTGTTATTTGAAATTAATCACTTAAATAAATCTATATATTGATGTGATTTGAGATGAATGACCTGAACAAGTCAATGCTCTGTGTGTGTTTGGCCGCCTCACATGACATGCATTGACATATTCTTTTCTCCATGGAGTATATCTCACAATTGAATACTCACATACGATTTCCAAGTGTTTGGCCGCCTTACGTGACATTGACATATTCTTGTCTCCATGGAGTATCTCTCACATTTGAATACTAACATACGATTTCCAAAACCCCTTTGTCTCTCTTACGCTTTCTCCTTACTAGTAGTTCTCACTTTATGGACATACAAACTAGACTCCATTCATTGAATGATAGCATCTTCTTACCTCTAGTGTGCTCTCCTTTTCTTACCATCACTCAAATTGACTCCTTTCACAAGTTCTTTTTCCTGCTAGTCTCTCTACCTCCCTATGACCTACTTTCATTCCTATTCCAACATGCAATTTTCCCTTATCTATCCTTCCCATCTCTCTAGTTTCCCTTCTTTACTCTTCTCTTTTTCTCATACTCCCTTGTGTGTGATAACTATATAAATCAATAATTCTCCTCTTCTACATCTCATCAATTATTTAATGTGTCTAACCACCCATTGATGAGAATCCTAAAGAAGAAGATGACACTCTTACAAGTTGGAAGCCCGTTGATGATGTTGCTCTTGGAGATGTGTGGGGGAAGGCTAATGATGAGGATCCCTTTTTTGTTTGCATTGTATTAAATGCCTAGTGTTTTGTGGTCTTTCTTGTTTGTTTTTATTCACCTTTGTTTAGGACTTGATCTTATTAGAATTTATGAGAATGCCTTTTTGCTACTAGTACCACAACTTCCTTATAGCATCCTTTAGTTCTTATTCCAATGTGCAATTCCCCCTTGACTATCCTTCTTGCCTCTCCATTCTTCACTTCTCTATTTCTCTCACACTCCATTGTGTGCATCAACTTTATTAAATGACAATTTCCCTTGTTTGCAACTCATCATTTTCTTGGTTCATGTCCACCCAACCATTGAGGAGAACCTTGAAGAATATGACACTCTTACTGGTTAGGAATTGATTGATGATCTTGCCCTTCGAGATGAGTGGGAGAAGCATAATGATTAGGATCCATCTTCTACTAGCATTGTATTAGTTGCCTAGTGGTTTTTGGGCTTTGTCCTTTGTTCTTATTCATCTTTGTTAAGGAATCAATCCTATTAGACTTTATGAGTGTTTTGTTTAGCTAGTAGTCTCACTACTTCCCTACAAACTCCTTTTGTTCATATTCCAACATGCAATTTGGCCCTTTTTATCGTCCCCACCTCTCATTTCTTCACTTCTCTTTCTCTCACACTGTAGTACCCCTACTCATTTGAACTCATTGGACTCATATTTTATTGGTTGTTTTCAGTGGATACATTACCATGATTTGTTATTCAGACTTATATGACATTATTTCATGCTTTATATGGATATGAGATGCATAATTTATTTGCAGTATTTCAGTACTTGTGATTTATGGCATTTTATGGATTATTGCTATGTACTGACACTTTACTTTATCTATGCAATGTGGAATTATATGTTGTATGTCTGCGAGTGTATTGGATGCAAGGGGACGATTTTCCTTCATTCATTTCGGTGAGACAAGGAACATCGCGATTCTCCTTCATCGGTGTGTATGTCGTGTTTTCTCTATTGTATATATGCATGTGTGGTTTGGTGATGCAGGATATTGCAGGTACAAGTACCAGGTAGGTACAGTGTATCGTCTCCACCTGGCTTCACAGGTCTGAGCATGCCTTATATTTTTTGATGGAAGTGGAGGAGATAGTAGCTGACCCTCTTTTACCCAGTTACACTCGTGTGAGGGTCGTCAGTTGGTCGTCCTGTCAGTTTGTTCGACCTTCGTTTTTTGTTGTTTGATCTTTTATGAGTATTTGCTTGAGGTTTGCTTAGTTTGTGTGTTTAGTGATTTTAATTATTGCATGTTACATTTTATTTGTCTTGGAAGGGTGAAAAATTGTTAATAATGTGAATTAAATAGTGACTCTATGATTTAACGTCCTTCGTGTAGAAGTAGGTGAATTATCGAAACTATATTCTATGTTTGGTTTTCAAAACTATACTATAGTTGTACATATTTTAAATATTAGGAATCAATTATAAACTTATATATATTCGAAGGTGAATATAGTTTATGAGTAATTATATTGATTATATTAATATGATTTATGATAAGTTGAAATATTTGAATTCTACGACCTAGCATATAGAATGATTAATCATTTGTTATATAGATGTAAGTTAAATGGTAGACAACTTGATTTTATCGATCACACATATTCACATATATATAAATTAGTATTATATATTATTATTTATACGTTTAAAGTTTATTATTTACATTGAAAATTATTATATAGTCGCATGTACTTATATTTTGAGAAAGGTGGCGAGTTAGTATAAGCGACTATGTCGCATGGCAGATTGGGAGGTCGATTAGTCTTCCATTTAACTTAGAGCGAAGAACAACGACCACTATGAGTTGACATGTGGCATACGACCAACATGTCAGCATAGACCATTAGTTAGATGCATAAATTTAGAGGTTTTATCCTAGATACATGTGTGATTATTGAATATGTAAATAGATTTGCGGAATTTAATTACTTTATGAAAATCCATAATATATTTTAAATATATAATTATGAAAAATGGTTTATTAAGAATATGTTATCAAGTCTAAATGTTTATATATATACATGAAATGTCATTATTTATTTATATATAAATATAGATAAAATCGAAATTAAAAATAAAATAAAATAATTGAAAGTGACTTAGTTGTAGAGATATCGATCGAAAGGGGTGGCGGCTTAATGCAAATAAATATGTTAACGAGGATGGTCGATAGTAATATCGACCACCCCCCTTATTTAAAGGGAGGGCTCGGTATTACCACAACCACTCCTCCTCCCTTTTTGTATACAAATAAACCACGTTGCAATTTGTCTAAACATGTGTGCATGCATGCATAGAGAGTATAAACCACATTGCAGATCCTTGAGTTGGAAGAGAAGAGGGAGGTGAGATGCAATGAAGGATTAGAGAATGGAATGAAGAAGAGAAGGTAGGAAAAGATATAGAGGAAGATAGCAAATAGCAAGTTGGAGCAGCGAGAAATAAAGAAAAAGAGAGCAAGATAGAGGAGAGCAAGAATGTAGAAGAGTGACAAGAGATTAGGGAGAATGGAATAGTGGATATTTTGATGTGTTTACGATCAAGTCGTAAAAGATCAACGATGATCATTTCCGATTTAGTGTCGAAGTTAAGGGTTATGCTCTTGAATGAGTGTTAATTACTTTATTATTATAAGAGAAATTCTCAAAATATAGAAAGGGTAAGGACTCGGAATAGAGATCTCGTGAGATAGAAGAGCGCCGAGGTGGAAAGTATTGGAACCCGGACGTATTGCAGATAGTTTGAAGTTAACAAGGACCGTAATAGCCATGGATCGCGTTTCTTGAGGTAGGCTCAAATCTAGTATGTTTTGTTGAAAGGATTTAAGAGATTAAGAATGATCTAGATTTATATTTATGAAATAGTTAGAGTCACAATATCAATCAATTTATTACGATCATGCAAGTATAGATGCATTAATGATATATTTCATGAAAGTTGGTAGATCAAACTTAGTGAAACTCTTAGAAAATTAGATCACCCAATCCTGTAGAAACAGAGTCAGAGGATAGAGAGAGAAACTCTGAAATTGAACTACGAAAAAGATGAAACATTAGGTTTATGACTTATTAAATAGTGTATTAATATAACTTTGTAATTCTTATTTTCTGGAAGTCTTAATTTGAAAGCTATTTATGCATTTCGTTGTTTTAAGAAAAGATTGCCTGTATTAGGATCTTGTGTAAATGTTGTTTTCAGTCAAGTTTATATTCCATTGCAATTCTAGTTGAATTGTCATTGTGTCCTATGTTATTATATTTCCTTGGTCACGTGTTGATGTATAACCTTATTGATGTGAGCCATTGTGTGTTTTGTCCAAATGGTCAATCTTTGGTTAGTGATTGTGTATCCTTCACCTGTGGTTTTTCAGGATAAGGTATGGCTGTCTGTTTCGCCATAGAGTTCTCATAGAGAGACCTTTCCTATAGTGTCCTATGAGAGAGTGGCTTTCGAGCGGGGGTTGTGCCCGAAGTGGATGACAGGATAACCCGTCGGAAGTTAGATAAAAAGTGATAACTTAATAATTGATTAGGGGGTGGTTAGAATAAATATTAATTAAGATAATGTGCCTCGTGCATAGGTGTAGTGCTTGTACAAGGCTCATAATGTTACGAGAAGGCTTGGAATGGCAAACTTACCACCTTGTCTTCATGAAAGGATTGGTAGGGTCCGCATGAGAATTAGTTGGAGCCGGAAGCCAGGAGAGGTTACAAGGACAGAGAGCCGAGACCTAGGAGGTTGTACCATGGTATCCATCTTAAGCTATGTGATGACACTCTCTCCTTAGAGTCACTAGTGTTTGTGAGTTTAGTCACATGAATGCTTGCGGAGTCTTGTAGTCCTTTCGTACTTGTCTTACTTTGCTTGCTTGAGGGTTTTCTACTATCTCCTAGCACGGTGGGGTGGTTCCATTTCGGGATCACATGGTCGGGTGGTAGTGCCACTTCCCATCAGATGTTCTGGAATATATCTTCAGGCGAGGAAGGGCTTCACTGTTGTTCTTGGTTTGTGGTTCATGTACCAGCTCATGTTCGTGATCATTATTTAGTTGAGACCTTTTGGTCATTGTATCAAACTTTTATGTAACCTTGATATTGTAACTTTGTAATCTCTGGTATTTGTGGTAACCATGTATTTATGGATATTGTAAAAGGAAATCATTGGAATGTTTGTTATTTCAGTTGCCTTAATCTTTTGTATATACGAGCTATGAGAAATGAATGCATTGGAGTACTTTTATTCTTTCATTATGGAATATGGATGTATGTGTAGTTTTTGTGTTAAGCATTTGATTTTCCTATTTAGATGAACAGTTGGATTAATCGTGGCATTAACATAATTTGTGAATTAATCTTTGTTGGTCACCCTTAGGAAATCATGTGTTAGTCTTCCGCTGTGTTATTAGACGTGCAATGGTTATAATTAGTGCACTTGTTCTTTTAAAAAAAAATATTACACCCTTTTAGTTGCCTAGTTGTATTGTTTTCCTTTAGGGTTTCTGGCGGGGCATTACACACACTCGCTTGTGTGCATAAATTGTACATATTAGCAATTTTCCTCATCTACAACTCATCATTCCTGTAGTTCATGTCTAACCACTAACTAGGAGAATCTTGAAGAGGAAGATGACACTTTTACTGGTTGGGAGCTGATCAATGATAATGCCGGTGGAGAAGTGTGGGGGAAGTCTAATGATAAAGATCTATCTTTTGTTGGCACTGCATTAGCTGCCTATGTTTTATGGACTCTAACCTTTATTTTTACTCAACATATTTTAGAGCTCAGTCCTATTATAGTAACATTTTTAGGATATTGAACTATTTTAATCATATAAGTATACAGTTTAATATAAATATTTATTTTAAAGAAATTTCATTTACTTGTGGATTTTTCAAATTAGTTGACCCTCCTCTTGCTTACTGTCCTTCTTATGTGGTTGCCAACTCTACCACTTTCTCCTCTTTATGCACCACATTCTAGACTAATCTCACAATACTTACCTTTGACTTTAAGAGCTAGTATGTTCCTTATAGTTTCTTTCCTCACATGGCCTACTACTCCTAATCAATCCTCTCAAAAACTCGTGTTGATTGTCTTGTTGCTTGAAGGGGAAGCATCCATATCTTTGAATGGCTAGCTCTTCTTTATACTCCCAAATTCAATATTTTCAATCCATCTATCATTTGTGCAACAAAATAAATTCAATTAATACTAGTCACTCCTCTTTGCAATTGTGCCAATCCTTAGAAGATAAAATTGTGTACGTTGATAGAAATGACTACAAACCAACTCAAATTCGCCATTTCCAAGAAAATATTCTCCCTCATTAAATATGGGACGTTTATATCTTGAGTACCAAGTACAAGAATCAATGCTAGATAAACAAACACTCAATCAAAATCCTTCTCAAGTTTCATATGACCCTCTCATGTATGGCAAGAATTTTTCTATTATGGTAGTTAGCTGGATAGCTCTCTAAACAAGTGGGAAACTTTAAAATTTGAAGTCATGAAAATAGATGTATGATGTCCATAGACTAGACATGATACTCCTCCAACAAACTCCTATAGTAACAAAATTTTTGAGCTTCTATTCATATAAATTAAGTAAAAGTCAAATAATAGTCATATAAATTATCAAGGTATTTTGCTATCTTTTAATAAGAGAAATGCAAGATTGAAATAATCGTGGAGGTTTAATATAAGTGTGATGTGACTTCTAACATACAAGGATTAGCCATGATAATAGAATACAAGGTGGGGAATGCAAGATGTCTTAAATCTAAAGGAATGGTTCAAGAAACATGATATGAAAAGTAAGGTGCATGTATACATCATGGGGATGGCATGATGCTCCCTTATGTAGTAAGATGATACAAAAATGAATTCATAAAATGACAACAAGGTGACACTCAAAGTCAAAGTGGCTTCCGTTGAATATTAGAAAACATGCATAATGCAGAACCAATTGAACAGGATTGTCAATTGCTAATGAATCACACATACAAATCACTATGTATTGATGAACAAAAGAAATTTGACAGATCAATGTACCTATACTCTATACATGATTCAGTGAGGATACACAACAAAAGAATTCTTAAACTACCAAATCTTGTACTATTGCATTAAGTATTGCAATAAAAACAAACATAAAACCAAACTTCGATAATGATATTGACCAACTTCCCCAAGAACTCCTACTATTTAGAGGCCAATGAATAATGCTAACAACAAACCCATGGACTCAAACGAGGCTTTTCAGTGGGTCTCTTGAAGAGGTGCTAGATATTATGTACTTAATTGGTTGTAAACCACAAGATTTACCATTGTATGTAAATGTATGACTTGATAGTTACAATGGCCCACATTGGAACCAAGATGACCCAAAAAGTATACCTATAACACCCATATCTTTAGGTAATCATAGATATATATTGCTATCCAAGACATGAGAAATCACCATACATAAATTGCAAGGACTAATGTTCCCTAAAACAATAATTGATATAGATAAAATAGAAAGATAAGGCTTAACTTTTACAACTATATATAGAGTTAAATTGATAAAGGGCTTTTGAATAAAACCACCATTCTCATTTGATCAATATTCAAGAATTAAAAATAATCCACACAATTATGTTGACACCCACAGGTACCTCTCATTCCTTTGGAAGGATGGCTCCCCCCTCCAAACATTAAATCCAAAGTTATCTACAACCTGCTTAACCAGGACACCTCTGTGGTCGACCATGTCAACACCCTATGGAATGTCCACCACAGCCCTACCGCTTGGTATAAAACCTTTGAGAACCTTTGGAAATATCCCATCCCCCCTAAGATCAAGTGTTTCAGATGGCAACTCGTACTGGATAGATTGCCTATTAGGAATAATCTAGCTGCATATGATTTCTGTTCTGTCTGCAATAAACCTGAGTCCACTCGGCACATCTTCCTTGACTGCCCTTTTGCTAGGGAGATCTGGTTAATGTTTGGAATATCCATTACTGAGCATGTCTTCACTTATGATATAGTTACTGGTTTCGTCCATAATCTTAAAAAAGATGCTAACTTAATTTGGTAAATTTTGTCTTCTTTTATCCTTTTGTTTATTTGGAAACTCAAAAATAAGGAGAAGTTCCAAGGTAATGCTAGGGAACTTACTGGTTTTTTTTAAAAACTCACACATTATAAAATTGTTGTACAGGTTTGCTTCATGATGAATTTTGAATGAAACAAACTCCTTCGATTCCTCAAAGAAGGCTGAGCCACCATGTTTATATACGAGATGCAAGATGGTTATGAATGGGCAAGGATCACAGAAAATCAAATTGCCTTCGAGAGTGCAGTTAAGATACTGATTAAAGAACTCCAAGATACCAGAGCTCGCCCCTTCAACAGGGTTGACATGTGCATACAAATCATGGAAAGGAAGAAGGTGGTCTGGATGAAAGGACCACAGGGGTGGACCACAAGGGTAGAAGACCAGGATGAAATCCTCTTCTAGTTCCTTATGGAAGCAAGCACAACTTTATTTTGGAGCTTTTTTTTAGTGCATTGTATATGACACTCGTCTAGTTCTTTTTGATTTTACTGTTGAGGCCCTGCCTCCCCTAAACTCATCTGTATAAACATCTTTTTTGGTCTCTCAATTTATAATATTAAAAAAAAAATTACATATTGTTAAAAGACTATATAAATTATATATAATCTTTTTATGTTTTATATTTTATATATAGCTTATCCAAGATGAACTATTGTTATCTAATTTTTAAATGAATTACAACAGTTTTAACATAGAATTGGAGCATACAGAATAATGTGCATATTGCGGTCTGCTGAGCTTGTGGATTCGATCGATGTCCACAGCGGCGTAAAATCTATTTACTATTTTTTCTTGTTTTAATTTTGTACATCAATTGCACTTCTTTCTGCAATAGCGAATTGGATTTTGAAAAGCAATTATCAATATCTTTGAAAATTATATTAAAGAATAGGTTTTTACCCGAACTAAAATGTACCGTACAGCGAGGCCTATTAGCTCAGTTGGTTAGAGCGTCGTGCTAATAACGCGAAGGTCGCAGGTTCGAGACCTGCATAGGCCAATTTAAGAAAGTTCGCAGGTTCTCATTTTCTGAGATCATTACTTACTAATTACGCCATTGACTCGGTGCCGCCAAAAAATGCTTTGTTGTACGCTTTTATAGCGCATAAGAGGTTGCACGACTATTAGCAAGGGTTGCTCCCTCAACTGGGATCATCTCTTTTTCTCAAGCTATTTCCTTGCTAGTTCTCACTCTAGTATGTTCGCCTTGTCTTATTGTTACTCCTCTTGGCTCTCTTTTTCTACTAGTCTCACTTCTCTATGACCTCCTTTTATTCTTATTCCAATGCACAAAGTTCCCTTCTCTATCATCCTTGCATCTACCTTATTCACTTTTCAATTGTATATATCAACAATTTCCCTTATTTGTAACTTGTCCAATTACTTATCAAGGAGAATCTTGAAGAATAAGATAACACTCTTACTCGTTGGGAGTCAATTGATAATACTATCTTTAGAGATGTGTGGGAAAGTATGATAATCAAGATCCACTTTTTGTTGGCATTGTATTAATTGTCTAGTGCTATGTAGGGTTTGCCCTTTGTATTCATCTTTGTTTGCTACTTGATCCTATCAGATTTTATGAGTATGTCTTTTTGTTGCTAGTCTCGTTGCTTTCTATGACTTCCTTTCCTTCCGGATCGAACTTTAGAAAGGTGCCAATATATATAAATATATACATCATGTCCACTACTCTAATTGCTCCCACACAAGTCAAGTGAAATGCTTGTTCAAACCCTAATTTTAGTAGAAAATGTTGTCTTCTTAACTTTGGTATGTTTTCCTTGTCTTTACTCCTTTTGCTACTAGTCTTGCTGCTTCTCTATGACCTTTCATTCTTATTCCAACACACAATGTACCCTTATTTATCCCTCCTATGTCTCTCTTCTTCTCTTCTCTCTTTTTGTCACACTCCCTAGTGCGCATCAACTATATAGATCAACAATTTCCCTCATCTATTCTATCGAGCCACCTATGAAGGAGAATCTTGAAGAATAAGATGACACTAATAATTGGTTGGGAGTCAATTGACGATACTACTCTTAGAGATGTGTGGTGAAAGCTTGATGTTGAGGATCCACTTTTAGTTGGGGTTGCATTAGGTATCTAGTGTTATGTGGTCTTTGCCCATTGTTTTTATTTATTTTTGTTTGGTAATTGATCCTATTAGACTTTATGAGTATGTCCTTTTGTTGCTAGTCTCATTCCTTCCCTATGGCTTCCTTTCCTTCCTATTCCAACTTCATAAAGGTGCCAAATATAAATATACACCATGTCCACTACTCTAATTGTTCCCACACAAGTCAAATGAAATGTTTGCCCGTGCCCTAATTTATTGTAGTGACTAAAAGTTTTGAAGAAGTAAAATAAGACATGAGTAGTATGAAGTGAATGTAATGGATAATATCATATGAAACAGAATTAAGTAAAAATCAAATCATCATTATGAAAATTATCAAGGTATTTTGTTGTATTCAATATGGAAAAACCAAAAGATTGAAATGGTCCTACAAATATAATATGTGTGGTATGGGGAAAGCTTTACATCGCTAATTTCACTCTTAATACATGATAAGAATACAAGTACACATATTATGATAAAAGGAGTTGTGATGTACTTGATGTTGTAAACTATCTCTAAGAACATAATCAAATATGTGAGTGTAAAATGATATGGGAGAGGTATGTTGCTTCTAATGTTCAAGGGTAAGCAATGATAACACAACACAAGATGGGGAAAGCAAAATGTCCTCAATCAAAGGGGACAACTTGAAAAGAATGATATGAAAAAGGGTGCACGTATACATCATAGGGATGATATGGTGCTTCCTAATTAAATGAGATAATGTGACAACGAATGTGTATTATGAGAATATATTTTGTATACAATAATTATAGGTTAAAAAAAAATTATAGACATGATATAATATCATGGTAAGATACATAAGTGTAATTTTGATATAAGC
Source organism: Cryptomeria japonica (assembly GCF_030272615.1). Lineage (NCBI taxonomy): Eukaryota > Viridiplantae > Streptophyta > Pinopsida > Cupressales > Cupressaceae > Cryptomeria > Cryptomeria japonica. The sequence continues at coordinate 714,568,818 of NC_081412.1, forward strand.
ATGAAGTGAAAATTTGGAGTCGTGTTGCTATTTACAGACCAATTAAATCATTAGGGAAAATTATTTGACAAAAAAATGATGTTGAGGAATATCTTTAGGAGTTTGATGTGCTAAGATGTGTATGTTGGGAAAAAAAATGTCTCAACCTTGCATTTACATGAGGTTACTATTTATAGTAAGTTTTCTTTTCAGCACAAAATGGTGTTAAATTCTCCCCAAAGCTTCTAGGTTTCTGGATAAGCATTGTTGTAAAGTTTCATCACAAGATCAGAGCTAGTTTTGAAGATATTAAAGTTTCTGTTTTGGAGGGGTCCAACGAAAATTTAAACTTAATTTTGAGGACCTTAGAGGCCTCAAAACACCATGAAAAGTGGGCATAAATGAAATATCCATTCATAAAGTGATAGAACACTTCGCAAACTTTTTGATACTTCAAACGGTTCGTCAATCAGACACACTATTCACAAGTTATGGCCTCTGGAAGTTTGTACTCCTGAAATAGGAAATATGATTTGTATTGGACACATAAATGAACTATAAAAGGGAGGGGCACGTGTTCATGTGTGTTTTAACACATCATAAGGCATCTAGATTGGAGATAAGGTCAGCTAAACTTTATTCGGTGGTTTCAGCCCATGGTTTTGTAATATCGTTTGACAGTTTCTTGTATTGTATTTCCTATATATGAGGTGTGTGGGATAGAGGTTGTGTGCAAGAGTCTTATGGCTATTGAATTACCTCTGAATTTCTGATTAGTGGTACTCCCGTGAAGAGCTTGCTCTGCAAGTATATTGTAATTTGTTTTCGATTGCTGAATAATATATTGGATGAGTTTTTGAGTGTGGGGTTTTTTCTCCCAAAAGGGTTTTCCCTACGTAAATCACTGTGTCGTGGTATGAATGTTATTTATGAGTATTTTTGTTAAGTTTCTGTAACTATTGTGACGATCTATAAAAAAATTTGCATTACCCTCCTCTCGAGGTTAGTGCAAGAATTTGTTTCACTAGGGTCAGTGCAAGAAGATGAGTCCACTTTTTGGCCAAAAAGTGGAAGTGTTTTCCCTGTTTTTCAGATTTTGTCTCACTTGAGCTTAAATTTTGAAACACTTAGAGATTGAATCTTGAAAAGAGTCAGTAATATAAAAGATAGCTCTCTGAGTGTACTTTTCAAATATGTAATTTATTTTAATACCCACATAATAAAAAATAACTTTTTGAATGAAGTTCTAAAAACTATGTTTTAAAAATGCCTGTTTCAGGACCATACCATGCATGTGTACGACCCACACTTTTTGACACAATTAAAATTATTTTCTCAAACCGTTTTGGGAAATGGTTTGTAACACACTGAAGATTGATGAGCATATTTTTCTGTATTTTTTTTTAAAATTTTTTTTTTTAATTAATTTTTTAATGACCGTAATTATCTTTTTAAAAATTTGACGTGTACGACCCACATAATTTGACGTAAACTTAGTATTTTTTGAATTTTTTTTTTTTTAAATTGAAAAGAATTTTGTGTAGATTGATGACATATAATTTTTTTTTCAAAATTCATTAAAATAAATAAGTTATTAAATTAAGAAAATTAGTTAATATTTCAAATTTATGACCCTGATTTAGTATAAATTAAATGAAAAATAGTTAAAATAATCAATTTTTAAATTAATTTACATATTTAGAATCTAGACAGTATAATTTGAAATGGGTTTCAATTCCGTATAAAAATTCTTTGATTAGAGGCACGTAAACTATTTCATTTCATCATATTTGTGCTTTCATTCATGGAGCTTTGAATTTGCAGGTTCATGTCTCAGGTGTGGCCATCCCGGGCCTAATCCCGGGCCTAATCCCGAGGCAAGTGGCGGGTTGTGAATTCAAATTTTACATAACGGGGGCCCGTTTCATGTTTTGCCCGTTGGATTTAACAACGGGCCCCCGTTTTAATAACGGGCCCCCGTTTTGCCCGTTATTAAAATAACCGTTGCTGTAAAAAAAAACAGATTGCATCGATTTACTACACTATCATTGAAATCCGTACTAACAAATTTTTTTTACATCATTTGGCAGTACTTTTTAATATTTTTTACGCGATTTTTTGAAGACAAGTTTGTAAAAATGGGTTCTAAGCAACGTCAAAAGAAAAAAAAGAGGACAATGACAGTGGACGAAATTCAAGCACAAAGAGAGGAGGCAAAATGCCAAAGAGATCGAAGATCACAACAACGGCAATTGAATAACACTTTTGAAGCATCTAGTTCAGTGCCCGTTGTAGATGAGACCATTGAAGACATCATGATGGATGCAAGAAATATAGAACCACACACGGGTATGACTGTTGATGCAAATGTTGATGTGGATGCGAATCCTGGTATGTTTTTAAATCCTGATGACTATGATGCCAATCAAATTGCTGATTTAAATGAAGCTGGATATAAATTTCATACACCAATACGAAAAGAAATAAAAATTGAAAATATTACACCACCATCTCTAAAAGAAAATGAATGTAATTTGTTTACTATTGATAGCAATGTGCTAGATAATCTTAATGGGTTAGTTTCTTGGAGACAAATCAGAACACATGCAAACAGATTATATAAACAATTTTTCTATAATAAAAAGTTAGGATTCCAATGTCAATTAATGCTACAATTAATAAAAATGTTAAAAATGCGTAAAGTCATGAAAAAAATAGGTATTTATGCAAAACCAAAAAGAAAAGATGAATCATATAAGCAAGTTGTATCTACTGTTGCCAGTGCCATCGATTCTATAGGAAAAACAAGTCGATCTAAAAATAAGAATGCAGCACGTAGAGTTATAACGACTGCTATAGTTGACAAAATGATTGTTAATAAAAGAATGTTAAGTGATATAAGTGGCTATTTGAACTTACATCGTAGAACCTTGTCAAGAGCGGCCAAAAGAAGAGACACAATTGAAATTGATCCACTAAACCATTGTTGGAGTTTTAGTGGTAGACTTCAAAGGTCGGACATGAAATTAAATGATGAAACTAAACAATTAATTACAAAATTTTGGCATGATAACACTAGAGTTTCATCAAATGTTAGAGATGTTTTAAAGTTAAGGGTGGGATCAAAAATTCGTGATCCTCATCCAAAACATCTTCTTGACATGACTCAAACTGAATTCTTTAAAAAATTTAGTGATGAATCTGTGTTAATGAATTTACGAATTAGTCAAAGATCATTTGAAAAATGCAAACCCTGGTATGTTAAAATCAATAAACAAAGAATATCTTGTTGTTGTAAAACTCATGTCCAGTTTCGTTACTATTATGATGTTTTTCGATATATTCGTTGTATGTTGCATGGTAATGATCTTGTGCAGGATTGTGGTGTTTATGTTCCACCTGAAACTATAAAAGATTTTATTGGAAGTTTATTTTGTAAACCACCTAATGAACAATTATTTCTTTCTAGTTCATGCATTTATGGTCTTTGCAATTTATGTGGGAACTATTCTTTGATAGGTGAATGTTTGCATGAACATGTTTCATCTGAGTTTGGACAAAAAATGGTTGATGTTAGGAGATTTAAAAATATAGAATACCCTCTAAAGGATGGAAAGATGGGGAAACGTTTAGAATTGATTACAGAACAGAATAGTGTGAATGCATTTATTAGTGAGTTTAAAACTCATATTGTTCCAAAATATGTGAAACATTCCCAACATGCCCGATGGCTTGATGGACAGTTTCGCATATGCAAGAACACATTTCCAATTGGAACAATAGTATCAGTTGTGGATTTTGCAGAAAATTATACTCTAAAACCACAAGAGGAAACTCAATCACAATACTACAACTCAGTGCAAGTGGCCATATTTGTGCACATTATATATAGACATGACCATGACAGTACAGAAGATAACAGAAAATTTTTGAGGGAGTATCATTTCTATGTTAGTGATAATCGATTACACTCTTCAGAGTTTGTCCAACATTGTTTTGAGGTATTTTATGATAATCTTAAGGAAAGAGAAATTGACATGAAACAACATATGATATGGTCAGATAACTGCACTGGACAATTCAAAAATGCAAGAATGTTTTATTGGCTATGCAAAGTTCACAAGATAACCAATGTCCAACATTTATGGAGTTTTTTTGAAGCGGGACATGGTAAGGGGGAACACGATGGAGCCAGTGCCTGTATAAAAAGAGCTCTTGCTAGAGAACAATTGAAATTCGAGGATGCAGTGAAATTCAGAGATGCTCGTGCAGTTGTAGATTGGTGCAATTCAAAGTTGTCAAAAGGATCAACTGAAAACTCTGCAATTCGACGTTTCTTCTGGTTGATAAAGGAAGATAGTATTCCTATTTGGCATGATTGTAATACCATCATTGGATCAGCTAAATGGCATTCGTTTAAGAGTTCTAATTCAAACACATGGACTATATTCACAAGGCAACTTGCTTGCTTTTGTCAGTTTTGTGTTTCCGGAGATTGGGAATTTTGTGAGAATAAAGAATGGGTTGAAGAATGGCAACAAAGATCATTGACACCCATAGATGCAAATGATCCGCATGAAAGAACTGATGAAGATATGGATCAAATGTTTGCATCAAATGACTATGATCGCATTTCAGATCTTATACAACAAGGTAAAATGATTTTTGAAATTTGTTTTGATTTATTAAATAGTACATATATTTATGAAATCTTACAGTGTATATTTTTGTTTTTATTTCTTATTAAATATTAAAATAAAATTGTTTTGTGCACAGGACATGTCTATGCTGTTGTTGCACCAGAGGACAATGAAGAGGGGACAGAGTATTGGTTGGCTCGATGTGTAGAGCCAAAACATAAGCTAACTACTCCTCGAGTAGATGATGATGGTTATGACTATCCAACAAGATCTGTGGTTGTTGTTGGCACTTGGCTACGCAAATATCTAACAAGAAAGAATGGATTGCCCGCATTTGAAGATTATGAATTAGAGAAAAAGATTATACATTACTCACATTTGGTAGTGGCAACTAATATAAAATTGGATAGATATCGTGGCAGGCCTGCTAATAAACAATTATGGACTCTCTCTATGGAAGAGCACGAGACAATTATAGATGCTTTGCAAAAGAGAGAGGATGCAGATGGTATAATAGAATGAATATCAAGTAAGTTATAATTTGAACCCTTAATCCACCTCCCTTTTAAAAGTCGCGATGCATATTATATATAGTATTTTAAATCATGAATCATAATTACAAAATCTAATCTACTAAAATTTTGTTTCAGGTCTACCACAAGTAGAAGGCATCAATGAAAACAAAGTTATTTGTGCATACTTTATGTTTCATTTTGAATAATTACAAGTAAGTTAAATTTTTGTACCCTTAAGGCAAATCCATTTGTATTTTAAATTCAATGTATTCTGATTATAAAAACTAATCATATGTATTTACTTTTTCTAGGTCTCTCAGAGTAGACTTGGCCTCAATGACTACTATATTGTTTGTGCATACTTTATGTTGTATTTTAAATTCAATGCATCCTGATTATAAAAACTAATCATATGTATTTTTTTTTCTAGGTCTCTCAGAGTAGACTTGCCCTCAATGACTACTATTGTTTGTGCATACTTTATGTTGTATTTTGAGAGATATAAATCCTTATTATTATAATTTAAATAGACTGTTTATTTTATTTTAGATATGTCTTCTTGATTACATTTTGTGTACAATATACATAAATGAGAGACTACTGGTCAAATTTATGAATGAGATAATTATGTTTTAATCAAGTTCTATTCATTATATTTGTTAAATGATACTTTTTGATTTAGAATATGTTATAATTATAAGATATGTTTCGATACTTAGTTCATGATGTATGCACATGTAGTTTATCTAATCACAAGAACTATTTAAATAAAATTCCAAAAATAAAATTACAAGTCCACATAATGCCTATAAAGTTGTTTAAGCACAACTTCCATAAATAAAATTTCAAGTCCACATAATATATAAAGTATGTGCAAAATTTCAAGTCCACATAATTTCAAGTCAATATATATGATCTAATGTGCACATAATTTCAAGTCCACATAATATCTAATGCGCACAATACACATAAAGTATGCACATAATATATATGATCTAATCCTATTATGAAACTATCCATATATATAAAGTATGTGTGTGCACGTGTAAACAAATATGTAAAGCCCGTAAAATAGTACATATCAGAGCCAAATAAACAGTAAAATTTCAAGTCCACATAATCCATATAATATCTAATCCATATATATGTCTAGATGGTAACATGATGTTCACTCCACATAATATCTAATGTGCACAAAATATATAAAGTATGCACAAAATATATATGATCTAATCCTATTATGCAACTATCCATATATATAAAGTATGTGCACGTGTAAACAAATGTGTAAAGTCCATAAAAAAGTACATATCAAAGCCAAATAAATAGTAAAATCTAAGTGCTATCATCAATAACATCTCGTGGTCTCTTGTCCCCAGGACGTGGTCCAGATCCACCTGTTTCATGCTGTACAATAAAAAAATAATTTTAAAATATTACTTGAAATTAACTATTAAAAGAATCATTTATCAAATATAGTAGAATTCATAAATTAAGTTACAAACTTACCATATGCTCATCAGATCCTGTAGCAGTATCTCTTTTGTCCCCAGGACGTGGTCCAGATCCACCTGTCTCATGCTGTACAATAAAAAAATAATATTAAAATATTACTTGAAATTAACTATTAAAAGAATCATTTATCAAATATAGTAGAATTCGTAAATTAAGTTACAAACTTACCATATGCTCATCAGATCCTGTAGCAGTATCTCTCTTGTCCCCGGGACGTGGTCCAGATCCACCTGTCTCATGCTGTACAATAAAAAAATAATATTAAAATATTACTTGAAATTAACTATTAAAAGAATCATTTATCAAATATAGTAGAATTCATAAATTAAGTTACAAACTTACCATATGCTCATCAAACCCTCTAGCAGTATCTCCTCTAGCAGTATCTTGTGCAGTATCAACACCAAATGCAATGCTAGCTAACTCCTGTACAAGGTCAAATTCAAAGTGTCCAATTAAATCTTAAATTAAGAGTCAAAATAAGATCAAATTAAGTATTACATATTAATACCTCAAAGGATGTCGATGTGCGTTCAAATTGGCTCTGATCAAAATTATGAGGATAACCTATCCTAATGGTAGTGTCCACCTGCATACATGCATTTAATGAAATCATATTTAGTGAACATATATATGTGTACTAAATAATTTCAAGTAAAGTTACAATATTGTAAGAGTTCATATTTAAGTTAAGAATTATAAGATACATACCATAGATGGTGTCACAATAGTCAGACCCTCTTCTCGAGGTGATGTAGAGGGTCCCTCATGACCTGAATCCTGGAGAAAGAAGCATTCAATGTATCAACATGAAAATTTATATAATATACGACGATAGCATATTAACTTAAAAAGATCTAGTACAATGTCTAGATATAAATTTATACTATACCCCATAAGGTGTGCCGAGTTGTCTTCCAGTAGATGCAATATTGACTCTAATATTAGGCGTAGTCCTTATCTACATAAACAAAATTTATTTAATGAAGTATTAGATTGTATAAAAAAAGAGATGCACTTAGTTTATACCTATATTTAATGAAGTACATAAAAAGATTGACATGTACATGTATATATATCTATACCTGGTCAAGATGAACATCCGAGCAAAGAAAATCCATATAAGATGTCATCATACTATCATCTGCTGCATCATGCTCATCTGGAACTGAAGTAGATCCTGCAGTAGTAGTAGGACCTACACACGTCTCATGAAAACTCGAACACATATGTGGCATCCATCGAGGAGCAGATGCCATGTGAGCAGCTTGCTCACTCAGGTTACCTGTGAGGGAAGTCAAAGCATCTAATGTCGAAATGAATGATGTATTTTGGACATATGCAGGAATCGATGGAGCAACAAGTGGAACTATGGGTGGATCCGGTAGGGGATTATTACTCCGTGCCCCTAATCTATGCTGTGGCATTCCACGACCAACACCCTGGAATGACTTAATATCAAAATAATTTGGTTTTTGGTTCATTACAAACTCATAGTATAATTTCTTCAAAAAATAAAAAGGGACCTCATAATTACGATGTGGTGGATAATAAAAAACCATCCACCATCTATCCCAAAAGTATCTAGCCATTTCTGGATGCACACACCACCTAATTGAAATTCTTTTCTGGTTAGGTTGCATTGGTTCTCTTGTTTTTGGGTTGGTAAAATATGGACATAAATGAGCTTTGGTTATTTTCAAATCTGTGATTTGTCTATAAGTTAAACCATTGGCATAAAAATCACGCAACTCTTGTCGCCATCTATGAAATTGATCTAATTGAGAATCAACAGATCTAACTGACTCGACAACAGTTTGCATTGATTTTGCAAACTCTACAAGATGGGGTGGCATGACTTGCTCATTTTGGATAGCAGCAATGTTTTGTTCAATCACTTGTAGGTTTTCATTAATTCGTTCTCTTAAACGAATTTCATCCAATCTAGGGGGTGGTGGTGGTGGTGGTGGAGGAGGAGGAGGAGGAGGGGGTTGTGGTGGGGGATTTTCACCTAATAGTTCATCTATGTCAAAAACATCCATGATAGCAAAGAACTACTGCATATATAAAGATATACATGAATTATATACAACTCTATGTCAAAGAAGAATCTATTTTACTAAATTAAAAAAAAACATTTATAAATAGTAACATTTCTATGTTGTTGAATGAGATACACATGAAATATATAATATAATATTGAACTTAAAAAAATATACATGTACATACTATTGAATCTTGAAATATAAAATTTGCGCACAAAACTTAATAAAAACTTTCAATGAAACATCATAAATCTATTATATATTCAATTTAATAAATTCATTTCTTGTAAAATGCATCAACTATTAAAATCAATATAAAATATTTCATACATAAGATCAATAAAGAAGTGAGAAATAAGATGATCCTCCTTCTAGTGTAAGAATATATAGCATGGAAACAATATTACTAAGACAACATAATATTTTGTTAACTTTAACTTAAAGTTATTTTGAAAAATGCAAGTGTGTGTTTGGATGCTCCATATTTCTAGTGTTTTAGTGTACGCATGATAATTTATTAGAATTCAATTACATAGTTTTGACATAATTGTCATCAATTCATATTACATTGATTAGTCTTCAAACAATCTTAAAAAGAAACTAATCTCCCATGACTATAAATTACATACTTAAAACATATTATATTCTAAGTGGTTGTCATGTAAAGACAAAACATCAAAACTTTTGAAGAGTTAAGCATATTTCACCATTAAATTTCTCCCATAATCAAATCTACACAAGATTATAATTTACAAAAGGTCTTCAAAAAATATTATTTCCTATAAATCATTTATTATAAAACTCCGCAATCATTTGTTTTCATATATAATCTTTCTATAAAATTTAAGATATCAATCCATACACAAATTCTCTTACAAAGTTGAATAAGAAATGAAGGATAGAGGATTAAATACTAAGATTGTTTTGAGAGATCAATGGAGTAGATTGATTGAAAGGATTGTGTGCATTAGAAGCTTCCAAGTGGCAACTTAAATGTTTGGTGCACATGAGGAGTTCATGATCCAAGAAAGTTTTGAGGAAAAGGTCTTCTTAGGGGCGTATACACCAAGATGTTGTAAAAAAAGGTAGCTCCAAATGACCAAAAAAAGATAAACACGAGTGCGTTATTGGGAAATTCATTTAACGCATTTGAGGTCTTTTTTGTAGTGTTTTTTTCTTACACTATACTAGGCTTGTTTACACTATCGTAGGTTCATTAGGACTATCCTAGGTTCATTAGGATTGTCCCAAGTTCATTATTGCTTTCTTAGGCTCATTAGGACTTTCTTAGGTTCATTAAGACTGCCCTACATTCATTAGGATCATTTGAGGCTCATTGGGACTTTCAAAGAAATGTTGCTCTCTCATTAGGCAAGGAGGATATAGACCCTTTAGGTTCTCTCATGTTTTATAGACATTTGATAGGTTTTAAATTCAAAATATTCATTACTGGAGTTAGTCTAGTGTTTCTTGGTTAGTGAGGAGGATCAATAGATGTACATCATTAAAGTTTACATAAGGGTTGCATTCAAGTCTTGAAATATTCCATCTCTTGTTCAAATATATGTAAGAAGGGGAGAACATTGGATATATTACATCATTAGATAGTTTTAGATTATAATAAAATATAAAATAAATTAATATTTAGATGTTGAATTATAGGTTAGTTAATAGTTAGTAATTAGTAAATTAGTTATTGATTGGGAAGTTGCATTCCCATAGGTTAGTTGGTTCATGTCCAAAAATAAGCACATGATGTAATGTTCAAATCAAGTTGTGATCTAGATTAAATTTAAATATCTTAGTTTTCATAATTTAAATTAAGATATTCATCTATAATAATGGTGTAGTCATTGTAATTATAATTTTTCACATAATACATACAACATCAATGCATTAAGCAAAAGAGGACAATTACAAGGATCAACATGTTCATGTAATGAATCACCATGATGACCATATAAGATGATAGATTTTAACTTAACAATTTGAAAGGTTACATAATCCTTGTAAGAAAATAAGGAATGAATGAGAATAGGTTATCATCATTTTCTAATACAAAAGAACTCAGACATTATCACTATATACATAGCCCAAAAAAAACTTATACATCCAAAATGACGTGGAAACAATATTCAAACCTCAAGGAATGTATAATAGAAGAATGAACAATGGAGATAATCAATTTCTCAATCTAGTCCTACAAAAAATTATTTATTTACTCTTGAGACATGAATTATGAAACAAATGGAAAAATAAGTAACAAAGAAGATAAAATTATAATCTAATAAAATAGGAAAATAATACATCAAGGTACATTCTAATAGTCAACCTTGCTTTAGAATTTTTTTCTTAAAAATGCATCTACTATTTACTATTGGCACTTTCCCCTTTTAAAATATTTCACACCTTACCAAAATTACCTAATGGTCCAAAATGTTATTTTCCGCATGGTTTATGATATTCACCCTTTTCTAGCATGATAGTTTAACTAAGTAGGTGAGAAGTAAAAACAATGCCAAGATCATCTTATTTTTAACTCCAAATTTTATATTGAAGGTTTCAAAGGGTTCCTCTAAAATAATTTTAATATAATTAACTAATAAAATGTAATTTTTAGCCAATAAACCAAGAAAAAGATTATATTTTAAACGCTAGTGAATGTCTAGGCCAATATAAGACAAAATGGTCTAACACTAAGCATGTTGTCACATATTTTCTAAATAAATTATTATAATATGGATATAATCATTGAGTTTTAAAATTAATTAGCCTCAATAAAAAAATCTCAATTTCTATATATTTCATAAATGCATAATTAGATAAATTATTACTTATAAATAAATCAATATGCATTTCTTTCAAAGAAACAAGAAACATACAAATAATAATAAGTTGTGATCTATATATCTAAATATGAAAATAATTCCATTAAAATTTTTACCTAGGTTAAGCATAAAAGTGATAATAAAACATAATCACCATGTTTTATTTCAACCTTAAAAGTAAAAGAACTCTACATATCCTAAAATTAGGACTTAATCACATCAAATAATTCTAATATAACTCAAAATACTCCTTCAACATATAAGATGATCTATGCTAGATGGCCATGTCTTACTTTCATCCCATTTATGGATTTCTTACATAGTAATACAAAAAATAACTTTCATCGAAATTAAGCATCTTTAACCATGAGATTATATATATCCTCAATTGTATATTCAAAATACTTCTTGGGAATTATATTTTTCAAATCTGTCGGATGTATATATAATTAGCACCCCATTTAGAAAACTCATTATCAATCAACATTATAAATCAAGAATATTTTTTATTTTGTATTAATGAATTATATATTTGGCATATTAGCTTCCTTTATGAACCTATGTAAACCAAACTCCAATTTTAGTAACTTATCTAGTTTTGCTCTAAAATTGTGTCCATAATTGATCCTTTTATACCATCACATGACATAATAAGACCTTTATGCCATGACATGGCATAAACCTAAGCCTAAACTTTCATATCTAAAATTTGAAAAACTTAATGTTAATTACTTTTAAGGTTATACTAATTTAGTGGTAACTTTTGTATTGCCTAATGAGGATTAAGAACAATTTAGGTACATATGTTCGGTTTTATTTCAATTTCATTTTCGAACATTTTTGTTTTTGTTTCCATTTCATTTTTGGTTTTTTGTTTGTGTCGATTTCATTTTCGAACGTTTTTGCTTTTGTTTCCATTTCATTTTCGGTTTTTTGTTTGTGTCGATTTCATTTTCGAACGTTTTTGTTTTTGTTCCCATTTCATTTTCGGTTTTTTGTTTGTGTCGATTTCATTTTGTTAATTATCTAGGTTTGGTTTTGGTTTCTAAATTTGTTGATTACGGTTTAGGGTTAACTGTTCAAAAATATTTTACATCAAAATCAAGAATTTACAAATATAAAAAATAATTTATTTATATGCTACTATTAAAAAAAACTAAAATAATAAAAAAAAAACTAAATAATACACAAAAAAAAAAAGAAAAATATATAAGAAAATTATGAAATGTGAAAATAGATGACAGAATGTGTACCTGGGATAGTGGTGGAGGCTTGAAGTGGAAACCACAGCACGGGGGTCCGTTTTCGATCTCCTCTTGTGTAACAGTAAAAATGAAAAATTATCAAAAAAAAGGGTAAAAATAGCTTTTTAAAACGGGCCCCCGTTTTGTTCACAAACGGGGGCCCGTTTTGTGAATAAACGGGGGCCCATTTTTTAAAAAATGGGGGCCCGTTTTATTTGGCTTCGGCACCCCGTGACCTTTCGGCTCGGGAAGCCGAACCATTAACGGGCCCCCGTTTTTTAAAAACGGGGGCCTGTTTTGCGGAGCGCGTTTTCCAACGCACAGACTTCCGCGAATTTGTGACTCATTAGCTTGCACATACCCACTACTCAACTTCCTTACAGTGTAGGTGTGCTTAAAAATTATAGTATACTATAATATTATATGATAAGACAAAATTATATAAAAAAATAATAATTTGAAAGGATTATATATGCTTATTTGTAAATTTTAATATTTTTTGAAAATTACATTTATATGGAAAGAATATTTTATATACAGCTTATCAAAGATCAACTGTTGGAAACTAATATTTAAATGCAATTATAATAGTAGTAACATATAATTGGAGTATACAAAATGTTCTTATTGTTGGTATTTTGGTATGGTTTTGTCATTGATGTCAACACCTACTAATACTTATCAACTGTGACACTTTGAAGAATCGGCAATGTTCACTGGCAAGCAAGTGACTTATGCACAGTCACCGGTATCTAGTACACCAGCAGGATATAATGTTCACCAGCATGTGGAATGATATGGAAAAAACCTGGCTATGTCGAAGACATTGTTTGGACACTTTGTCTTGGAGATTTTTTCATTGGCATATTCATATTTGCATATTTGTTGTTACCGACAGATAGGTCTAGGTTATACATCGACATGCTTATCTACTCCATAGTAGCACGACATGCTTTGGAGATGATTTTGTTGTTATTGTAAATGCATTAAGCCGACATTTTGAATTGGATATTGCATCGGTTATTGATTTACTTGTAATTGTTTTATTGTAATATCTTTTAGAGTCGACCTACTAAAATTGGTCTCAGGTTATGGTATATATGTAAGATCTTATTTGTAAGATCTGTTGGCATTTGGCATTATAACAGACAAGGAGAGATTGTAGGCATTTCAATAAGGATATTGAGAAGGTTGTTGATGATTATGGATATAACTGATTAAGGATGTTTACTATCTCAATATAATTATTTTGTCACTGAAGTCAAGAAATTGATTTTCTAATCCAATATGATGTTGCCATATCTTGAGAAGTATGATTTGACAAGTATAAAGATGTCGGTGAAAGACACAGAAAGAATATGATGAATAAGGGGAAGGAATAAGTTATTCAATGGGCAACTATTACCGAGTTAGACAATGATGAGATCATGATGTTTAGATTGTTTTGATATCATACATATGTTATTGATTGTAAGGTTAATACTATACTATGTTACCGAGCAAAGAACCTAGTTGGTAAACCCTAAGGTTATCACTATTGGTTAATGAAGGCAGAATGTCTACCGAGTGAAGTTTAGTATTTACCGAGTTGCAACCGAGCAATAACAGAATGCATTGAATGAATAAAAGCATTATTTAATGAAGGAAGTTGATGAGTTGGCTATGATTAAATGATTGGTATGCCGTGAATGAAGTTTGTTAAAGAATCTATGGCAAAGGAAAATCGGCAGGAAGATCTACAGCTCAGATTGAACCGCAATATCCTAGCACAAGTTCCAAGAAATGTATGCAAGTTCAAGGCGGGGTAAAACGTTTTCAGATTGAAGGATACATTGAACCTGGTCAAAGTTTGACGATCTGATGGCTATGATTGATCATGGGAAATGTGATCAAGGAGATTAAGTGGTTGGCAAATTGTTTATAAATAAGGAACTGTTGATAAACAATGCATGCGGGCAAGTGTATGCACAGGGATGCTACATAGTGATTACTGAGCACAGAAGCTTGAAAACCTGTTTGAATAACAGAGTATAGAGCCCAAAAGAAGGACAAGATTAGTTCTATGTCTATATTGTATTGAGCAAATAAGAATCTGCTTTAGCATTTTAGATGTGAAGTTGCAAAAAGATTTTTTATTACTGTTATTTTGTGAAGTGACAGAAAATCTCTTAACCGAGTGGACTTAACAGTCTTATTTGTAAAACCCTCTAGCAAGGTAACATTCTGATTGAGTGTTTGAAATCCTTTAACAAGGTCACTTCTAACAAGGTGAAGATCCTAACAGATATGAGGGAAATCCCTTAACCGGGTCACATCTAGTAATGCGTTTGAAATCTTTAATAGGATTTGCTTTTAACCGAGCATACTCTAGAAGAGTATATTTCTTAGTGGGTCCAAAATCCCATAGTGGTTTTTTCCTATTTGAGTTTCCATGTTAAATCTAGTGTTATGAGTGTTATGATGTTTATATGCTTTTGAGTTTGCATGTTTAGCAGTTTTGGTTATATTACTGAAGTATATGTTACCGAGGTTGAATCTGTTGTTTTTATGGAAGATTAAGTTTGTATGATTCACCCCCCCTCTCATCTTATTTGTTTGGCATCTGTACTTAACATTAAGTATCAGAACTATCAATTGTTATTAGAGCATTGGACTCCGAAAGAAAAATTTTAAAGGTACTTGAGGAAAAGATCCAAAGATGTATAAGAGGAATGCACCAAAGCTGAACAAGTCAAGTTTCTCTACATGGCAGAAAAGGATGAAGCTGCACCTATCAAGAGTTGGAGAATATGTTGTATATTATTTGGAGAATGATTTCATCACACCGAGCACCTATCCATTGACAATGGAAGAGGTAAGGCAAAGAAAGAACATATTCAGGCAATGATTGAAATAACATCTGCATTGACCGATTCGGAGTTTAATGATCTAGAAGGCTGCAATGATGCAAAGGCAATGTGGGACAAGCTCATATCTGTGTATGGTGGAGATGAACATGTTCGAAGAGCAAAAGTGGATAGTCTAAGAGGACAACTTGAATCTATGAGGATGAATGAAGGTGAGAACATAACCCAGTACATTACAAGACTAAAGGAGATTGTCAATCAAATCAAAGGAGCAGGTGGAACTATTGAAGAAAAGGATATAACAAGTAAGTTGTTAAGAACCCTTCTACCAGCTTATGCAATCTGAGTCTCTGCAATCAATGAATTGAGGTCTATACCTAATATGCCAGTTTCTTTAGATGCTACTATTGGTAAGCTACATGCATTTGAGTTAAGTAACTTTGATAACAGTGGATCATCGGTAAATAAAGTTGAATTTGCATTAAATTCTTTTCATATTGGTGAATCTGATGATTACAATGATAGAATGAGTAAGTACACTAAAGGGGATCATAGTGGAGCAAGTGAAAGATTTCACAAGAACATGGAGGAATACACAAACTGTATGAGGAAATCAGAAAGCAAGAAGAGTTTGAAGCACTATTGGCTAGAAGGTTACCGAGAGGCAAAGGTAAGTATAAAGGAAAACTATCTTTGAAATGTTTCAATTGTGATAAGATAGGACATATGGCTTCTAACCGTCCTGACAAAGAGTCTATTGAAAAGAGAGATTACCAAGATGATAGATAGAAAGATAATCATTACATAGGACACCGAGACTTCAGAAGAAGAGATAGAAAGTCATGCTTAATAGCCGATGAGGAATCCAATGATGATAAATCAAATGAAACTGATACAGAGGAAGTAGTTTATGTGGCTATCAAAGATGGATCAGATGAAGAAAGACATGAAGAAAAAGCCTTAATATCTCACATAAATACTAATGATTCTTGGATCATAGATAGTGGATGCTCACATCACATGATAGGTGATAAACACAAGTTTTTTATGTTAGAAGACTATGATGGAGGCTATGTAAGATTTGGTAATGATGCACCATGTCCAGTAAAAGGTAAAGGATCCATAACACTTCTTGAAAATGCAAAGTGCAATAATGTTTATTGGGTTGAAGGTTTGAAATATAATTTGTTGAGTGTAGCATAGCTAAACAATATAGGATACCGAAAATAATTTCAGAAAGGAATTGTCAAAGTTCATGACACGCATGGAAAGTTAGCTGCTACCGGGACACAAACAAAAGGTAACACATTTCACCTTGACTCAACTCGGAATAAATGTTTGTATGCAAAGATAGATGATATCTGGTTATGGCATAAAATGTTTTGTCATGTAAATTTTGATAATCTGATCAAAATAAGCAAGAAGCACCGAGTAAGAGGTCTACCGAGTCTTGAAAAACCTGAGAATGCTATGTGTCGAGGATGCCAGATGGGTAAACTGACAAGATCAAGCTTTACAAGTAAGTCCTACACCTCTAAAGGAATTTTAGATCTTGTGCACACTGATCTTTGTGGTCCTACGAAAGTTCAAAGTTATTATGGTGATAAATATTTCATATTATTTGTGGATGATTACTCAAGGATGATGTCAGTAATGTTTTTAAAAGAAAAATCAGAAGCTTTTCAAATGTTTAAATGGTACAAGGCAAGAGTTGAAAATGAAATAGGAAGACAACTAAAATGTCTTAGATCAGATAGAGGAGGAGAGTTCACATTTGATGAGTTCAACTTATTCTGCAATGATCATGGTATTAAAAGACAAGTCTCTGCACCGAGAACTCCACAACAAAATGGAATTGCTAAGAGAAGAAACAGATCTATTGTGGATTGTGCCAGAACCTTGATGATTGAAAAGAAAGTGCCACAAACATTTTGGAGAGAAGCAATAAGCACAACAATTTACACCTTGAACCGAGTACAACTGAAGAAAGGTACTTTGAAGACACCATATGAAATCTAGTATGACAAGAAACCTAATGTAAGTTATTTTAAAATCTTTGGAAGTAGATGCTATGTACACAAAGATGATAGAAATGGAAAGTTTGATCAGAAAAGTGAAGAAGGAACATTTCTTGGTTATTCTTCTAGAAGTAAAGCATTTAAATGTCTGATCAAATCATCTAAAAAAATAGTAGAAAGTGAAAATGTGAAAATTGATGAATTTGTAGAAAGAAATGATGAAGGAAATTCCAAAGAACCAGAAGATTATGATGAATTTGTCTATGTTCAACCGGCAAGTCCTACCGAGAAAACTGCAGAAGGAAATGAAGAAAATATCCAGTAACCGAGTGATGAAGAAGATCATATAGAGCCTACCGAGCCTGTATTAGCCAAATATGTTAGAAGACATCATGCATCAAGTCAGATTATAGGAGATAAGGATGATCCAGTGATGACAAGGAACAAACTGAGACAGAACACATGTTTGATATCTGAATTTGAACCGAGAATAGTGTAAGAGGCATTTAACAGTGAAGATTGGATAAATGCTATGATAGAAGAGATTGATCAAATCAAGAAGAATGACACATGGACACTAGTCCCAAGACCGAAGGACAAAAATGTAATCGGTACAAAGTAGATTTTCAGAAACAAGCTGAACGAAAAAGGTGAGGTCATTCGAAATAAAGTAAGACTAGCTTGCAAAGGTTATGCTCAAGAAGAAGGAATTGATTATGGTAAAAATTTTACACCTGTGGCTAGACTTGAAGGAGTAAGAACATTGTTGGCATATGCTGCTTTCAAAAATTTCAAGGTATATCAAATGGATGTCAAATCTGCATTTCTGAATGGTATATTAAAAGAAGTTTTTATTGAACAACCTGAAGGACTTGTTGAAGACAAGAATAAAGATCAGGTATGTAAATTGAAAAAAGCTTTATATGGTTTGAAATAAGCACCTAAAGCATGGTATGAAAGATTGCACTCTTATTTGATCAAAATTGGTTTTATAAGGACAAGTGAAAACAGTAACCTGTACATGAAGAATGATGCAAATGGAATACTGATCTCAGCCATATTTGTTGATGATATTATCTTTTGTGGAAATGACTCTCTATGCAAGAACTTTGGAAATGAAATGAGAAAAGAATTTGAGATGTCATTAATCGGTGAGATAAAGTATTTTATAGGTTTACAAATACTGCAAATGAAAGATGAGATTTTCATTACTCAATCCAAGTACATAAAGGAAATCTTGAAGAAATTTGGAATGGAGGATTTAAAACCAGTAAGTACTCCTATGACTACCAACTGTAAACTATCAATGAATGATGAATTTGCATCTGTTGATGAGACACTTTACAGATCCATGATTGGAAAGTTGCAATATGTTGTTCACGATAGGCCAGACATAGCACATGCAGTAGGTATAGTTGCAATATTCTCTGCAGATCCTAAGGAAACACACATGACAACAATCAAGAGAATTTTCAGATACTTGAAAGGCACTAAGGATTATGGCTTAGTATATCAGAAAGGAAATGACTTTGATTTAAAAGTTTATACTGATGTTGATTGGGCAGGCAACATTGATGACAAGAAAAGAAACAAGGATGTGTTTCATAGTCAACAGCAGAAGCTGAATACGTTGCTGCAACATTGAATTGTACCAACATAGCATGGATCAAACAACTGTTGGATGAAATTAATGAGAAAGTTACCGAGCCAGTAACTATATTCTGTGACAATACTAGTGTACCATTAACATTTCAAAGAATCCTATTATGCACTCTAAGACAAAGCACATATCTATCAAATATCATTATCTTAGAGAAGAAGCTCAAGAGAAAAAAGTGGTGTTGGAGTATGTTAGCACAAAGGAACAAATAGTAGATATCTTCACCAAGCCAGTACCAAGGGACACTTTTGAGTATCTCAGAAGTAAGTTAGGGGTCCTACCCCTATCTTCTACTCACTGACCAAGTTTAGTGAAAGCATCAATTCGATGACTCTACAGAATATCTTTTAGGAGTTGATGCTGATTTACACACTTTAGGATGTTTTCTAAAGGTGTGCAGGAAACAAATACATGGAATAGGAATTGAAGACAAATGCTCTGACCGAGACTAAGTTGACACATAACAACAGGAAATCACTTCATACAAGACGAAATTATGTTTTAGTTCTTTACTTTTTGGCATTGTTGTCAAAGGGGGAGAAGACTGAAGAAAAGAGGAGAAGACTGAAGAAGAGGAAAAGACTAATGTATGGGGGAGAATTTTGATGATAGGAGGAGAGCATTTCAGTATTTCAGAATAGTAATCCGAATCAATTAGGTCAAATCAATTGGTTTTGCCATCAATACCAAAGGGGGAGATCGTTGGCATTTGGCATTATAACAGACAAGGAGAGATTGTCAGCATTTCAATAAGGATATTGAGAAGGTTGTTGATGATTATGGATATAACTGATTAAGGATGTTTACTGTCTTAATATAATTATTTTGTCATTGATGTCAAGAAATTGATTTTCTAATCTAGTATGATGTTGTCATATCTTGAGAAGTATGATTTGATGACTATAAAGATGTCAGTAAAAGACACAGAAAGAATATGATGAATAAGGGGAAGGAATAAGTTATTCAATGGGCAACTATTACCGAGTTAGACAATGATGAGATCATGATGTTTAGATTGTTTTGATAACATACATATGTTATTGATTGTAAGGTTAATACTATACTATGCTACCGAGAAAAGAACCTAGTCGGTAAATCCTAAGGTTATCGCTATCGATTAATGAAGGCAGAATGTCTACCGAGTGAAGTTTAGTATTTACCAAGTTGCAACCGAGCAATAACAGAATGCATTGAATGAATAAAAACATTATTTAATGAAGGAAGCTGATGAGCTGGCTATGATTAAATGATTGGTATGCCGTGAATGAAATTTGTTAAAGAATCTATGGCAAAGGAAAATCGGCAGGAAGATCTACATCTTAGATTGAACCACAATACCCTAGCACAAGTTCCAAGAAATGTATGTAAGTTCCAAGGCGGGGTAAAACATTTTCAAATCGAAGGATATATTGAACCTGGTCAAAGTTTGAAGATCTGATGGCTATGATTGATCATGGGAAATGTGATCAAGGAGATTAAGCAGTTGGCGAATTGTTTATAAATAAGGAACTGTTGATAAACAATGCACGCAGGCAAGTGTATGCATAGGGATGCTACATAGTGATTACCGAGCACAGAAGCTTGAAGACCTGTTTGAATAACAGAGTGTAGAGCCCAACAGAAGGACAAGATTAGTTCTATGTCTATATTGTATTGAGCAATTAAGAATCTGCTTTAGCATTTTAGATGTGAAGTTGCAGATAGATTTTTTATTACTGTTATTTTGTGAAGTGACAGAAAATCTCTTAACCGAGTGGATTTAACAGTCTTATTTGTAAAACCCTCTAGCAAGGTGACAATCTAATTGAGTGTTTGAAATCCTTTAACAAGGTCACTTCTAACAAGGTGAAGATCCTAACAGATCTGAGGGAAATCTCTTAACCGGGTCACATCTAGCAATGTGTTTGTAATCTTTAACAGGATTTGCTTTTAATTGAGCATACTCTAGAAGAATATATTTCTTAGTGGGTCCAAAATCCCATAGTGGTTTTTCCCTATTTGGGTTTTCACGTTAAATCTGGTGTTATGAGTGTTATGATGTTTATATGCTTTTGAGTTTGCATGTTTAGCAATTTTGGTTATATTACTGAAGTATATGTTACCAAGGTTGAATCTATTGTTTTTATGGAAGATTAAGTTTGTATGATTCACCCCCCACTCTCATCTTATTAGTTTGGCATCTGTACTTAACATTAAGTATCAGAACTATCAAGATCGATATGCGATAGGGATAAGGAATTGTAAGAAGGTATATGCAAGAATAAGCAGAGCTATGCATGCAAACATCATTTGAAGGTGAAGGAAGGTATTTGTAAAGACAATCAGAATGACACCGGTACTCAATCCAGCATAGAAAGATGTTATTTTGAGTAGTATGTTCTTATTGGATTTAACCATCCAATTGTAGTCAGTGTGACTCCTATTTGTGTTTGAGCAATGAGCTCTAGGTGCTTGGCCTTTCTTGATGTGCAGACCCCATTTTGTATACACATACTATCTGCAGTAGTATGATCTGATTGTGGGTAAGGTTTCCCACCGTGGTTTTTCCCCTTACAGGGTTTCCACGTACAAATATTGGTGTTATGTGTTGTGGATGTTATTTTCTTTCTATTTCATGCATTAATCTTTACCGGTACTGCAAATATCTAATAAACTGTCTACTGGCATAAAGTCTGATTTACCGGTATTAAGCATTAAGGTTGGCTAAGTTATTTTGGTTTGAATTTATTTGACAACTAATTCACCCCCCCTCTCAGTTGTCTCTGGGACCTAACAATTGGTATTAGAGCTTAGTCCTCTTTTTGCAGAAGTTTAACAGCTTGAGGAGATCCAATGTCTACTAACTATTTTAGGAAGGACAATCCTAAACTTGATGAAACCAACTATGGAGTATGGAAGATTAGTATGAAGACACATCTAAATTGCATTGGAGAGGAAATCTGGGATGTTACAAAGAATGGCTATACAACTCCTACAACCAGTCAACCTAATCTACCAAACTTGGCTAAAGATAAGGAAAATGATTGCAAAGCAAGAGAAGCACTTTTGAGTGCATTAACAGATCAACAAATCATGGGATTATCAGATAGGTCTACTGCTAAATCTATTTGGGATCATTTAGAAACATTGAATGAAGGAGATTGCATAGTCAAAATTGCAAAACTTAAAAGCTTCTAGGTCAAGTATGAAAATTTGAAAATGGAAGAAGATGAAAGGATTTCTGCTTTTATGGAAAGAGTAAATGAAATTGTTTTGGGTATTAAATGTTGTGGAGGAACCTTAAGTGAAGATGAAATTGTTTCAAAAGTTTGGAGAGGATTACCACCGGCATATTAAATGAAAGTTATTGCTATAAATGAGTTAAGAACAATGCCTAATACATCAGTAACTAGGGATACATTGATTGGAAAACTTTCAGCTTTTGAAATTGAAGAATTTGGTCTTGTTGCTACTATAAAGACAAATTTAGTTTTTAAGACATAAACATCATCTGCACCATCAGTTGACAAGTCTGATTGGAAAGCCTTTTATGCAAGAGAACTTGAGGAAAGCAGGAGAGAAAATGAAGAAATTGAAGAACTTGAAGCACTATTTGCAAGGAAAATGTCTAAAGGTCTAGTTGGAAGTAAGTATGAAGGTAAATCACCCTTTAAATGTTTTAATTGTAATAAGATTGGTCATATGGCTTCAAGATGCCTTGATAGACATGCTAGACTAAGAGAAGAAGCTAGAAGAACATACAAGCCTAACCCTGAATATCAGAGATACAAATTTAAGAAGAATACAAATACATCTTGTTATCTCGCTGATGAAGGAGTCACTGATGATTCTGATGAAGATCCGACAGACAATGGATGGGTTTTTGTTGCTATAATAGAAGATCAACTGGCACCTACTGTTCAACCAGTAGAGCAGCCCCTGGCAGCTAAAGTTGAAGTTAGGGATGAATGGATCATTGATTCAGGATGTTCACATCACATGACTGGTGATAAAGGTAAATTCTTGAACTTTCAGAAATATAATGGAGGTCTGGTAAGATTTGGAGATGACAAAGCTTGTTTAATCAAAGGAAAAGGTACAATATCTCTTGATGGAAAGCACAATATTGACAATGTTTACTATGTAGAAGGTTGAAAGCATAATATTTTGAGTGTTGGTCAATTAGTTGAAAAAGGATTTCAGTTACAATTCAAGAATGGTAAATGCAAAATTATGAACCGAACTGGTTTGGAAATTGCAACTGGTAATCAAACTAGAGGTAACATCTTTCATTTGAATAACAGTGAAAAGACATGCTTGATTGCACATATTGATGAAAGTTGGCTATGGCATAAGAGACTATGTCATGTAAATTTTGATTGCGTGGTAAAAATCAGTACGACTAAGGCAGTTAAAGATTTACCTAAGATTGTCAAACCTCACAATCTAGTATGTAAGGAATGTCAATTTGGAAAACAAGTTAGAGCATCTTTTAAAAGTATTCCAGAAAAATCAAATAATGCTCTTGACTTAATTCATACTGATTTATGTGGCCTAGCTAGAACTAAAAGCTTACAAGCTGATAGATATTTCATGCTAATCATTGATGACTGTTCTAGAATGTGTTGGGTTACTTTTCTTAGAGAAAAATCAAAAGCACTTGGAAAGTTCTAACTATTCAAAGCAATGATAGAGAATAAAACCGGTAAGAAAATCAAATGTATGCGATCAGATCAAGGAGGAGAATTCACATCTAAGGAATTTAATACATTCTCCGAAGTGAATGGAATCAAAAGACAGTTATCAGCACCCCGGACACCACAACAGAATGGAGTTGTAGATAGGAAAAATAAAACTATCTTGGATGCAGCCAGAAGTATGTTATCTGAAGTGAATCTACCACATGTATATTGGAGAGAGGCAATAAGCATAGCTGTCTACACATTCAACAAAGTTCACATCAAAGGAGAAACTAGTAAGACCCCTCATGAACTATGGTTTGATATTACTCCTACTCTTAAATATTTCAGAATATTTGGAGGTAAATGCTATATTAGAAGAGATGAGTATATTGGCAAATTTGATCCTAGAAGTGATGAAGGAATATTTCTTGGTTATTCATCTAAGAGCAAGTTAACAAGAGATTACAGAAAATTGTTGAGAGTACAAATGTGAAGATTGATGAACAATTTAGAGGAACTTCAAGGTATATAGACTCTGAATTGGCAACAGAAATAATGGCAAATGAACCTACATTGAATCCATTGGTACAGAATGAAAATCCAGTTACACCAGTATCATCTAAAAATTCCACTATGACTAAGGATCAATAGCAAACAAAGACACCCCAGTATGTAAGACTGAATCACTCTGAAAATCAAATAATTGGCAAAAATATCAAGGAGTTATGACAAGAGGAAGATTGGAAAATGAAGAGGTATCTCTTCTTTCTCAAATTGAACCATCATCAATTAATGAGGCATGTGAAGATAAACACTGGATTAAAGCTATGGAAGAGGAACTAGAACAAATTCAGAAAAATAACACATGGACATTAGTTCCCCGGCCTAAAGACAAAAATGTGATTGTAACAAAATGGGTATTCAGAAACAAACTCAATGAAGATGGTAAGGTAATTAGAAATAAAGCAAGACTAGTGTGTAAGGGATACTCTCAGAAAGAAGGAATTGATTATAATGAAACCTTTCCTTTGGTAGCTAGAATTGAGGGAGTAAGATTTTTCTTGGATTTTATAGCACACAAGAACTACAAAGTATATCAAATGGATATTAAATGTGTATTTTTGAATGGAGATCTTGAAGAAGAAGTTTACTTTGAGCAACTTGATGGATTTTCTTTGACAGATAACAAAGATATGGTTTGCAGGTTAAGAAAAGCTTTGTATGGGTTGAAGCAAGCTCCAAGAGCTTGGTATGCTAGATTGGATAGGTATCTTTTGAAGATTGGATTTTCTAAAGGTAATGCTGACACCAACTTATACTACAAAGTGACTAATGATGAAATCTTGGTTATAGAAGTTTTTATTGATGATATAATCTTTGGAGGAGAAGATGAATAATGTAAAGATTTTTCTATTGAAATGCAGCATGAATTTGAAATGTCTATGATTGGAGAGATAAAATTCTTTTTAGGATTGCAGATTTCACAGACTAACAAAGGTATATTCTTGAGTAAATCCAAATACTTGAAAGAGTTACTAAAGAAATTTGGGATGGAGAACTCTAAACCGGTAAGCACACCTATGATTACAAATGACAAATTATCACTAAGGGATGAATCTAAACCTATTAATCTAACTAGGTACAAATCTATGATAGGAGGCCTACTGTATTTCACACAAACAAGACCTGATATTATGAATGCAGTATGTATTGTTTCAAGATTTTAGAGTAATCCTAGAGAAAATCATGAATCAACAGTAAAAAGGATATTTCGGTACTTACAAGGCACTACAAATATTGGTTTATGGTATCCTAGAGATGAAAAATTTGAATTATGTGCATACACAAATGCAAATTGGGTAGGAAATGTGGATGACAGAAAAAGAACCACCGGCGGAGCATTTTTTCTTGGAAGTAGATTAATTTCTTAGTTGAGTAAGAAACAAAGTTGCACATCTTTATCAATAGCAGAATCAGAATATGTTGCAGCAACAACTAACTATACACAGGTATTATGGCTTAAGCAAATGTTGAAGGACATAAAGGTAAAATTCAAGGAACCTATAACTATCTATTGTGATAACACTGCAGCAATTGATATATCTAAGAATCTGGTATTACATTATAAAACCAAACATGTTTCTATCAAACTAAATTTTCTGAAAGAGAATGTTGAGCAAAAGAAGTAAAACTGGTTTATGTGAATACTAAAGAGCAGATTCAAGATATTTTCACTAAACCTCTGCCTAAAGAGACCTTTGAATATCTTAGAGATCAGCTTGGGGTCATACCCCCACTGGTAGAGACTTAGACAGTTGATGTTTGTCATCAACCGACAAAATTAACAAAGAAATCTTTTACTCCAACTTTGATGAGGAAGCTACTTCTCATGGGGAGTAGTTGGCATACTGAATTGGTTGGTATTTTGTATTTACATCTGGTTTTGTATTGGCTTTGTAATTTGATGTCAAAGGGGGAGAGATATCTATAGAAAAACACATTATCTTTTGGTGAGAGATTATTCATTGGGGGAGAGATTGTTACTTTGAGATTGATTACTCTCTGTATCTGAATTTTGATTTTAAGAGATTATTGGTTTTTGGTATTTGGCATTTCTGTTTTGACACTTTGATTGTTTTTCCATCTTGTGTTGCCATCAATGCCAAAGGGGGAGATTGTTGGTATTTTGGTATGGTTTTGTCATTGATGTCAACACCTACTAACACTTATCAACTCTGGCACTTTGAAGAATCGACAATGTTCACTGACAAGCAAGTGACTTATGCACAGTCACTGGTATCTGGTACACCAACATGATATAATATTCACCAGCACTTGGAATGATATGGAAAACACCTAGTTATGTCGAAGACATCGTTTGGACACTTTTTCTTGGAGATTTGTTCATTGGCATATTCGTATTTGCATATTTGTTGTTACCGGCAAATAGGTCTAGGTTATGCACTGACAGGCTTATCTACTCCAGATTAGCACAACATGCTTTGGAGATGATTTTGTTGTTATTGTAAATGCATTAAGCCAACATGTTGAATCGGATATTGTATCGGTTATTGATTTACTTGTAATTGTTTTATTATAATATCTTTTAGAGCCGCCTAGTAAAATTGGTCTTAGGTTATGGTATATATGTAAGATCTTATTTGTAAGATCGATATGTGATGGGGATAAGGAATTTTAAGAAGGTATATGCGAGAATAAGCAAAGCTACACACGTAGACATAATTTGAAGGTGAAGCAAGGTATTTGTAAAGACAATTAGAACTACATCGGTACTAAATCCAACATAGAAAGAAGCCATTTTAAGCAGTACATTCTTATTGGATTTAACCATCTAATTGTAGTCAGTGTGACTCCTATTTGTGTTTGAGCAGTGAGCTCTAGGCGCTTGGCCTTTCTACATGTGCATACCCCATTTTGTATATACATACTATCTGCAGTAGTATGATCTGATTGTGGGTATGGTTTCTGATCGTGGTTTTTCCCCTTAGAGGGTTTCCACATACAAATATTGGTGTTATGTGTTGTGTGTGTTATTGTCTTTCTATTTCATACATTAATCATTACTGGTACAACAAATATCTGATAAACTATCTACCAGCATAAACTCTAATTTACCGGTATTAAGCATTAAGGCTGGTTAAGTTATTTTGGTTTGAATTTATTTGACAACTAATTCACCCCACCCCTCTTAGTTGTCTTTGGGACCTAACACTTATTGCATATAAACTTGCAAATTATGTGTGTTGAGCTTGTTGGTTCAATTGATGCCAACAATCCTAGCATAAAATCTATATTTACTATTTTCTTGTCTTAATTTTGCACAACAATTGCACTTCATTCTACAATAGCAATTTGGAATTTGTGTCTAATGAGAAATTATCATTATCTTTAATATATTTACCAAAATTGACATATTTGGTCAAAAATAATTATTTTATATGTCTTGTTACCTCAGGTAGTTAGAGCATCATGGTAATAACATGAAGGTCATATGTTTGAGACCTGCATGGGCAATTTCTATTTTCAAAAAGTCCTATATATGCATTTATTACTTCTCATATTTCAAAAACTTGAACAACATAATAGCATCCAACCCTTAGAGATAATAAATTGGTTTTTTTTCATGAGCACAAATAAGGATCACATTTTTTAGGTTTAAACATCAATCATTCATAGAAACTCGGAATGTAGACCTTCCCAACATCACATGGTATTGACATACTCTTATCCCCTATGGATCATTTCTCACGAGTGAATATCTCTTTCTCATGTTGTCTCCTTGCTAGTTGCCACTTCACGGACATACAAACCAAATCCCAATTGTTTGACAATGGTGCTTTCTTCCCTCTAGTTCATTTTCCATAGCATCACTCCTCTTGGCTCCTTCCATAGGTTCCTTTTGGTAATACTCTTATTGCTTCCCTCCAGCCTCATTTCCTTCCTATTCTAGTGTACAAATTCCTAGGTTGTTATCTATCTTTTCCACCTATCCACCCTTCAATTCTCTCTCCCTCTTATTATTCCCTATGTACACCAACTATCAATTAGGGAGAGGATCCAACAATTGAGCACCCTAACTTCACGTTTTTAAAAATTCTATGTGAAAATTTCAAATCATTTTCACTATTTTGTAGCAAGTTACTTGGCAAGTCTCATTATAACTAGGTTTTGAGATCACATATCAAATATAATGCCACATCAACGTACTTTTGTTGAGGTGTCTAATAATACGAAAATAAAAAGTTAAATCATAGTTGCCCACCAAGTCATGTTTTATTGGTGCACTAATATGGTGTCACATGATTTGTTTCTTTTTAGATCTAAGGAATACATTTCATTGAATTATGAGTACTAATCATGAACACTGATAGCTTTAAGTCACAACTATTGGTGCAATATTATTAAAATTATTCAGCATTAAATCAACATTTGTTATAACATTTATTGGGTCATTTCCCCTAGTTTTAACATATAATTGTTGAAAAATATTTCCTAATTGAACTATGCTCATGTCAATAAGTAGTTGAACATGAGCCAATAATATTGTAGAGGTATCTAGATAGTTTGTTGACAATATTTTAAATTTATTGTTGGTAATCTATAATTAGATGAAATATTAGTTAGCTTAAATATCTAGGATGTTATTGAAGTCAATTGTATATATATGTATGTATGTATTGGACTATCCGTCATATCATGGACAATGAGAAGCATATCCGGGACTTCGATGATTGGAAGAGAGAGTTCACCCAAATTGT
The DNA here is from genome assembly GCF_030272615.1 of Cryptomeria japonica. Lineage (NCBI taxonomy): Eukaryota > Viridiplantae > Streptophyta > Pinopsida > Cupressales > Cupressaceae > Cryptomeria > Cryptomeria japonica. Next base: position 714,598,048 of record NC_081412.1, read on the forward strand.
AGCAAAGATCATTGCACATTTGAAGGAGGAAGGAGATATCAATGTTGAGAGATTTCATGTGTTTCAAGACAGGATTATAAATGTGGATTTTGGTTATGCCAGGTTTGTTGTAGAGGTCAGGAATTTAGCAGACAAGAAGTGGAAAGATCATTTGATGAACATACCCATCATTCTAAACTTTTAGTGGCCCAGTGATTATGAATTTTATCAATGGGAAGTGACTCATTTGAATGTGCCTTCAAACCGATAACAGATATTGCCAAGTGCAAAATTCGAGAGTTGCAATTGTCTTCAAATTTGTTTATGTTTTGAATTATGTTTCCACAAATTTGTTCTCTTATTTCTCCATTATGTCAATTATTTATGAAGAGGTATCTTGCAATGGTCTGAAACTTGTTGCTTCTCCTGATTTTTTATAAAAGGGAGAAACCAAGACCAATAAAAAACATAATAGATCTTCTGAGAATACTGTAACAATATGTTGTATCTCATTTCAGTGGCGAAATCAATAGAAGAATCCAAAAACTTCTCTTCTCATTTGAAGTGTTTACTTTCAATTTCAGTTTCTTTGTTTGAAGAATAAGAAGGGGACATCACATAATATACTTGATTCTAGTGAAATTTGTCGTATGTGTGAAATAGGATACCTCCAGCTGCAACACAAATACTCAATAGATCATTGCAAGCATGGTTAACAAATTAAAAGAAAATGAAAGATAAAACATGACAAAGCGACCTATCACCTCCTAAGAGATGCAAGTGTGGATTTTCTCTCAGATCTGGATAAGCAATCCCAGTGACTTTACTACACCTAGACGGAGGATTTGAAATGATAATGATATGCAAGCTAGATGAGATTGATTATGCTAGATTGATCCAAGAGTCTAATTAAGCTAATGATATGCATGATTAAGCTATGATGATGATGCAATTAAGCTAGAAAAGAGATTGATTAAGCTACATGATTCAACAATTATGCTAAAAAATGATCAAATTAAACTAGATCTAAGATGGAATTGCCTATAATAACAATGCTCAAATGATATGCTAGAAAGGATATGCCTATATTAATAATGCCTAAATTGATATGAGATGGGATCCTTTGTGCTCCAAAATGGGGGATATTTATAGGATTTCCAAGACTAAGGGTGAGGTGGCAGGAATTAAATATGTGAGTGTAAAATGATATGGGAGAGGTATGTTACTTCTAATGTTCAAGGATAAGCAATGATAACACAATATAAGATGGGGAAATCAAAATGTCCCCAATCGAAGGGGACAACTTGAAAAGAATGATATTAAAAAAGGTGCATGTATACATCATGGGGATGATATGGCGCTTCCTAATTAAATGAGATAATGTGATAACGAATGTGTATTATGAGAATATTTTTTGTATAGAATAATTATAGGTTAAAATTTTTTTATAGACATGAGATAATATCATGGTAAGATACATAAGTGTAAATTTGATATAAGCATCAAGTGAAAATTTGGAGTTGTGTCGCTATTTACAGACCAATTAAATCATTAGGGAAAATTATTTGACAAAAAAGTGATGTTGAGGAATATCTTTAGGAGTTTGATGTGCTAAGATGTGTATGTTGGGAAAACAAATGTCTCAACCTTGCATTTACAGGAGGTTACTATTTATAGTAAGTTTTCATTTTAGCACAAAATAGTGTGAAATTCTCCCCAAAGCTTCTAGGTTTCTAGATAAGCATTCCCATAAAGTTTCATCACAAGATCAGAGCTAGTTTTGAAGATATTAAAGTTTATGTTTTGGAGGGGTCTAATGAAAGATTTAAACTTAATTTTGAGGACTTTAGAGGCCTTGAAACACCCTAAAAAGTGGGCATAAATGACATTTCCGTTCATAAAGTGATATAACAATTCACAAGCTTTTTGATACTTCAAACAGTTCGTCAATCAGACACACGGTTCACAAGTTATGGCCTCCGGAAGTTTGTACTCCTGAAATAGGAAATATAATTTGTATTGGACACATAAATGAACTGTAAAAGGGAGGGGCACGTGTTCATGTGTATTTTAACACATCATAAGGCATCTGGATTGGAGATAAGGTCAGCTAAACTTTGTTGGGTGGTTTCAACCCATGGTTTTGTAATACCGTTTGACAGTTTCTTGTATTGTATTTCCTATGTATGAGGTGTTTAAGATAGAGATTGTGTGTAAGAGTCTTATGGCTATTGAATTACCTCTGAATTTCTGATTAGTGGTACTCCTGCGAAGAGCTTTCTCTGCAAGTATATTGTAATCTGTTTTTGATTGTTGAATAATATATTGGACGACTTTTGGAGTGTGGGGTTTTTCTTCCAAAAGGGTTTTCCATACGTAAATCACTGTGTTGTGGTATGAGTGTTATTTATGAGTATTTTTGTTAAGTTTTTGTAACTGTTGTGATGATCTATAAAAAAAATTGCATTACACTCCTCTCGAGGTTAGTGCAGGAATTTGTTTCGCTACTCAACTTCCTTATAGTGTAGGTGTGCTTAAAATTTATAGTATACTATAATATTGTATAATAATACAAAATTATATAAAAAAATAATAATTCGAAAGGATTATATATGCTTATTTGTAAAGTTTAATATTTTTTAAAAATTACATTATATATGGAAAGAATATTTTATATACAGCTTATCAAAGATCAACTATTGGAAACTAATATTTAAATGCAATTATAATAGTAGTAACATATAACTGGAGTATTCAAAATGTTCTTATTGCATATAAACTTACAAATTATGTGTGTTGAGCTTGTTGGTTCAATTGATGCCAACAATCCTAGCATAAAATCTATATTAACTATTTTCTTGTCTTAATTTTGCACAACAATTGCACTTCATTCTATAATAGCAATTTGAAATTTGCATCTAATGAGAAATTGTGATTATCTTTAATATATTTACCAAAATTGAAATATTTGGTGAAAAATAATTATTTTATATGTCTTGTTACCTCAGGTAGTTAGAGCGTCATGCTAATAACATGAAGGTCATATGTTTGAGACCTGCATGGGCAATTTCTATTTTCAAAAAGTCCTATATATATTGCCAAGATCAAGAGCTCAATGAAATGTACAAAATAGAGACACAATATAGGACAAGAATAAACTATATTCTCATCAATAGAAAATGATCAATAATATCAATTACATGCAATGTAGATGATCCTGCTTATATAGGCAAGGCTAGGGATATGTGAGCACACAAACATGACATGTGGCTCAATAAGAAACAAGGGTAGGTAGGAAATAGGTGTGGGTAGGTAGGAGAAACAATATAATATTCCACAAGAGGTGGATCACCCACTGAACGTGGAGTGTAACAACAAGATCAACACCATAAAAGGTGGAAATTCTCCTACACACATTATCCCAATGTGGCACAAACACCCAAGTGTCTCATACCCAAACTACTATGAAATGCATGTACCTAAGTAAACTTAAGTAAGGTGTAATAATATCCATGATGAATAATTATTTACACCAACACCCCCCCTTAAGTGCAACTTAGGGGAATGCACTTAAGTCTACAATGCAACTAAGCAATGCAAGATAGGTCCCGGCTACAAGGCCATGTTAGGTACCCATGTACAAATGCGAATGCAATCTCCTATAAATGGGGAAAGAGAGAAAAACCCAATGGGAAAAAACCCTCCCCCAAAAAAAAGATGAAAACATACAAGAGAACTCTCATAGAAGAATGTGAAGGACAAAACCCCATGTGAAGAAAAAGTCCCCCCTATATGAGAGAAGAAGAAGATAGACTAGGAAGTCCCCCCTCAATGTGGAATCTACACCAATGATAGAAGCTCAATGTATGAAGAAACTGATCCATGAACATCAAACAACATTCCTCCCCTTAGGAAGAAACAAAACCAAAGGTTTATCCATGAAGTCTCCCCAATCATGAAGGAAGATGTATGAAGAAAACTCATGATGACTGGAATCTCTGAAAATTGCTCAAGTGTCTCCATGTCGATGCTGAAAGATACCCCCTCCAAAGGTGGTAAACTGTGCCACACTACTGAAAAAGGCACTCCAAGATCTAGTGGAGATGGATGTAGAACATGTCCCAAAGACTCACATGTCTCCTCTAAACATAAAGAGACCTCCTGCAACTGCTGTACATAAGTATCCACAATCATGTCAACCTGGAAAGAATGATCATGTAGAGAATGAATAAGAGGGTCAGAGTGTTCCCTCGCAACAATCGAAGAAGGATCACCTTCATCAAAGAGAAGATGAATGTCATCAATGATGTCTCCTAAATCTGCAATGTAGGATTCTACAAACAAACCTACAATGTCTGTCAAGTAATCATCCCATGAATCTAAAGCTGGAAGACAATGAATATCCTGCTGCACTAAATCACATGAAGGCAAAACTGTCGCACTATCCGCATCATCAAGTGCAATAGGTGATGTGATATCAATACAAGGCTCAAGAATGGGGTCACATGTGAGAATCCCCATGTTCAAGTGGCCAAAGTTCTTCTCAAAATCTGAACCATCACAAGAAGTGTGATCATCATGTGTAGAATCATCAAATGTGAAATCATCATCATCAACAAAATCTAAAAAGGAGTATAACCGAGATGCACGATCAACCACCCCAGTCGTAATGATAGATCTAGTCTCCAAGTCTCTAATGAAAACTGAGTCAGGTGTGAACTCCACAACTCTCTTAGTTGCGCCATGTGTGATTTGATAGATAGAAAGGAGATTGTTTGTCAAGTGGGGTACACAAAACACATCATTGAAGGAGTTATCCCCAATGTCAATAGATCCTTTCCCAATCACATCCATGTATGTATGATTGCCCATCAAAATCTGTGGCATGGTGCAAGGCTCAAATGTAGAGAACATAGACTGCGAAGATGCCATATGATGAGAAGCCCCTGAATCTAGAAGCCATCTCTTTGAATCATGATTAATAGTAGCACATAGAGCTTTTACTTTTCTTGTTCCAAAAGAGTGAGTCTTCCCACTTGTAGAAGCCATGAATGCTTTCCCTTTTCCTTTTGAATGTGAGGAAGTGGAAGTTGATGAATCATCCTTCTTGTAGACTTTAGGCAAATCAATGTTATGCTTTTTGAGGATATGTGTGAGCTCATCAATCTTCTTAGAATGGCAATGATGCTCCTCATGACCAATCTTTTTACAATAGGCACAAGTAGGTCTCTCCCTCTTTGGTGAATTATCTCTCTTGGAAGAGGATGAATCTCCTTGTTGTGGAGAAGATGGTGCGTTTTCCTTAGGCTTTGATTGCCATTTCTTCTTGTTTGAGTTGTCCTTTCCTTGATTTCCTTTGTTCCCTTGATTTGCCACTAATGCTTGAGACTTAGAAGCCTTAAGAATGCCCATGCTTATCAACTTAGTTTGTTCCATCATCAACATTTCATTGAAAGCATCAAATGTAGGCATTGTGTAGCTTGAACCCATTGTCATCCTATGGGTTTGGAAACTAGAAACAAATGCTACATATTCTTGTGGAAGCTTGCCTATCAAGTTGAATATCAATTGAGTATCCTTTTTATCAATGCCACAATCTTTGAGTTGTGCCCTCAACTCATTTGCCTTAGTGACATAATCTTGTATAGTATCAAAGTTCTTGGGATCCAACATGGTGAGATCACTATCAATTTGATATCCCCTAATCTCATCAACTTGACCATACAAGTCTTGAAACTTTTTCCAATCATCCTTGATTAGAGTACACTTCTCAATATGAAAAATGAGATCCTTTGATACATACTTTCTTAAGGTACCAATGGCCACGATATTTTTAGTGAGCCAATCATAGTGACCAACTGGATCAACCTTAGGATCAGCTGGAGCAATAATAGTTCCATCAATGTAATGAGTGAGTCCTTTTTCCATAAGTTTACTCCATGCATCAATTTTCCAAGTAGCATAATTATGAGGAGTTAATAGAGGAAGCTTAGAAGAGCCCATAGCAACAAAAAGGAAGGAAAAAAATAGCACAAAAGCACAAGATACACCCCCCAAATTCACTCAATCAAAGTACCCCACTAAAAATGATGATTTTGGCACTTTATATGGAGTGCATGTACAATAGGACACTTGCAAATGATGGTAAGGTGGACTTCTGATTTTGTTTTACAACTACCCCAATAGGCTGAGAACTACAAAGCAAAAGATTAGAAAGATAGATCTATGCAATACAAATGCTAAATTGGCCAAATAAGACCATATGATGAAAGTACAATTTCTACCCACAATTTTTGCAAACTGATAGCATATTCTGAGAGTAGACAAAAAATAATGCACTTTCAAAAAAAATGGCACCTGAAAAGATGTTCGTATGAGCCTGAACGGAGACTTGGAAGTTGCAGAAATGGGGATTGGACAGGTACAGTTACCAAAAATGGAGAATTCTAAAAAATCTGTCCATAAAAATTAGAAAATAATTTCACCATGTGAAAGTACATGAAATTATAGCCCATTTCAAAAAAAATTGCACCAAAAAAGGAGCAAAAATGAGCAAGATATGGCCATGTAAAGTTGAACTGCAAAATCAAAAAGCTCAATGAGAGGGGCCTGCAAATTTTTTGAAAAAATGATGACGTCAACGAACTGCGGGGTTAAATTTGATGACCGTATGACTGTCGCAAAAACTTCACCTCCCTACTTACTGGGCGTCTGTACAGTATGGACTGATGAAGTGGCACGATCTGGTTGGTTGAAAAAATATTATGTGGCAGTTTGGAAATCTGATGTGGCAGGGTGATTTAGCAACCAATTGGGTTGCTGATGTGGCCAAAGAATGACGTGGTAGGGTTTGCGTGTGCTCTGCGTGGCGGATGATGTGGCTGCTGATGTGGCAGTAGCGCTGATCGGGTGAGGTGGTTCGGTGACTGGACTACGATGTGGCAGGGTCCTAGGGTCCATGTGGTAGTTGTTGGCCGGTGCCAGAGAAGCCGTCGGTGGTGGGAAGTGCTGCCGGTGCCGGTGACTATGGCCGGTGCCGGGAGGAGGAGGTTCGCCGCTGGGGAACAACCTACGCTAGGGAGGTCGCGGGGGAGCGCTGCCGGTAGTTCGATAGGAAGCCTGTGGATGACGTCGGAGTGGTGAAGCCCAGGTAGTGGAGGTGCCGAGAAACGCAGAGGCCGGCGGGAGCTCTGCTGATGGTGGGGTGCTGCGGGGAGAGCCGGAGGGACTGCACGGACCAGAGACCGAGTAGATGCCGCTGGAGCAGATCGCTAGAAGGTACGCTATACGGGAGCCCTACAGAATACGGAGGTCACGGGGGGGGGGGGGGGGGGGGGTCTGCGGACCCCCAAAAACAAGATTTTTTTTTTTTTGATATTTATTTTTTTGTTCAAAAAATTTTTTTCCAAAATTTTTTTTTTTTTTTTTTTCAATTTTTTTTACGAAATTTTTTTTTTCCGATTTTTTTTCTTCAAATTTTTTTTTTTCAATTTTTCAGAAAAAAATAATTTTTTTTTTTGAAATTCATACAATAATAGCAAAATTGGCAAAAAAAAATTTCTCACCAAAATAGGCCGACTTTATAACCAAAATTCATGGAAACAACTGTTTGGACGCAATGGCAGGGTCAGATCTAGTCTAGGACGCCTCCAAAAGATGTTGCTCCTCAGATCTACCTCTTGACGTCACAATAATGCCTCTTCAAGATGAATCAATGAAGCCCCAATGGCTCTGATACCATGTGAGATTTTACCAAGATCAAGAGCTTAATGAAATGTACAAAATAGAGACACAATATAGGACAAGAATAAACTATATTCTCATCAATAAAAAATGATCAATAATATCAATTACATACAATGTAGATAAGCCTGCTTATATAGGCAAGGCTAGGGATATGTGAGCACACAAACATGACATGTGGCTCAATAAGAAACAAGGGTAGGTAGGAAATAGGTGTGGGTAGGTAGGAGAAACAATATAATATTCCACATGAGGTGGATCACCCACTAAATGTGGAGTGTAAAAACAAGATCAACACCATAAAAGGTGGAAATTCTCCTACACACATTATCCCAATGTGGCACAAACACCCAAGTGTCTCATACCCAAACTACTATGAAATGCATGTACCTAAGTAAACTTAAGTAAGGTGTAATAATATCCATGATGAATAATTATTTACACCAACAATTACTTCTCATATTTCAAAAACTTGAACAACATAATAGCATCCAACCCTTAGAGATAATAAATTGGTTTTTTTTCATGAGCACAAATAAGGATCACATGTTTTAGGTTTAAACATTAATTATACATATAAACTCAGAATGTAGACCTTCCCAACATCACATGGCATTGACATACTCTTATCCCCTATGGATCATTTCTCACGTTTGAATAGTTCTTTCGCATGTTGTCTCCTTGCTAGTTGCCACTTCATGGACATACAAATGAAATCCCAGTTGTTGGACAGTGGTGCTTCCTTCCCTCTAGTTCATTTTCCTTAGCATCACTCCTCTTGGCTCCTTCCATAGGCTCCTTTTGGTACTACTCTTATTGCTTCCCTCTAGCCTCATTTCCTTCCTATTCTAGTGTGCAAATTCCTAGGTTGTTACCTATCTTTTCCACCTATCCACCCTCCAATTCTCTCTCCCTCTTACTATTCCCTATGTACATCAACTATCAATTAGGGAGAGGATCCAACAATTGAGAACCCTAACTTCACATTTTTCAAAATTCTATGCGAAAATTTCAAATAATTTTCACTATTTTTTAGGAGGTTACTTGGCAAGTCTCATTATAACTCAGTTTTGAGATCACATATCAAATATAATGCCACTTCAGCATACCTTTGTTGAGGTGTCTAATAATACCAAAATATAAAGTTAAATCATAGTTGTGCACAGAGTCATGTTTTATCGGTGCACTAATATGGTGTCACATGATTTGTTTCTTTTTAGATCTAAGGAATACATTTCATTGAATTATGAGTACTAACCATCAACACTGATAGCTTTAAGTCACAACTATTGGTGCATTATTATTAAAAACATTTAGCATTAAATTAACATTTGTTATACCATTTATTGGGTCATTTCCCCTAGTTTTAACATATAATTATTAAAAAATATTTCCTAATTGAACTATGCTCATGTCAATAAGTAGTTGAACATGAGCCAATAACGTTGTAGAGGTATCTAGATAGTTTGTTGACAGTAGTTTAAATTGACTGTTGGTAATCTATAATAAGATGACATATTAGTTAGCTTAAATATCTAGGATGTTATTGAAGTCAATTGTATATATATGTATGTGTAGTACATATATATATATATATATTGGACTATCCCTCATATCATGGACAATGAGAAGCATATCCAGAACTTCGATGATTGGAAGAGAGAGTTCACCTAGATTGTAGCAAAGATCATTGCACATTTGAAGGAGGAAGGAGATATCAATGTTGAGAGCTTTCATGTGTTTCAAGATGCAATTATAAATGTGGATTTTGATTATGCCAGGTTTGTTGTAGAGGTCAGGAATTTAGCAGACAAGAAGTGGAAAGATCATTTGATGAACATGGCCATCATTCTTAACTTTTAGTGGCCCCGTGATTATGAAGTTTATCAATGGGAAGTGACTCATTTGAATGTGCCTGCAAACAGATAACAGATATTGCCAGGTGCAGAATCCAAGAGTTGCAGTCGTCTTCAAATTTGTTTATGTTTTGAATTATGTTTCCGCAAATTTGTTCTCTTATTTCTCCAGTATGTCAATTAGTTATGAAGAGGTATCTTACAATGGTCTGAAGCTTGTTGCTTCTCCCAATTTTGTATAAAAGGGAGAAACCAAGACCAATAGAAAACATAGTAGATCTTCTGAGAATACCGTAACAATATGTTGTACCTCATTTCAGTGGCAAAATCAATAGAAGAATCCAAAAACTTCTCTTCTCATTTGAAGCGTTAGCTTCAATTCCAGTTTATTTGTTTGAAAAATAAGAAGGGGACATCACATACTATACTTGATTCTAGTGAAATTTGTCATGTGTGTGAAATAGGATACCTCCAGTTGCAACACAAACACTCAATAGATCATTACAAGCATGGTTAACAAATTAAAATCAAATGAAAGAGAAACCATGACAAAGTGACCTATCGCCTCCTAAGAGATGTGAGTGTGTATTTTCTCTCAGAACTGGATAAGCAATCCTAGTGACTTTACTACACCTAGACGGAGGATTTGAAATGATAATTATATGCAAGCTAGATGAGATTGATTATGCTAGATTAATCCAAGAGTCTAATTAAGCTAATGATATGCATGATTAAGCTATTATGATGATGCAATTAAGCTAAAAAAGAGATTGATTAAGCTACATGATTCAACAATTATGCTAAAAAATGATCAAATTAAACTAGATCTAAGATGCAATTGCCTATAATAACAATGCTCGAATGATATGCTAGAATCGATATGCTTGTATTAATAATGCCTAAATTGATATGAGATGGGATCCTTTGTGCTCCAAAATGGGGGATATTTATAGGATTTCCAAGGCCAAGGGTGAGGTTGCAGGAATCAACAGTTAAGATTGAATATGAAGATATCAAGGGTGAAATTGGAGGATGTTGGAGGGAGGGACACTTGTCATCTCGATGGTGACAAGTGTCAAGGAGCCTTGCTCATATGAGGGCAAGTTTCCAAGAGAGGAGACATGTGGCCAAAGTGCCATGTGTCTCAAGGGGAGAATAGCCACACCATAGGAGGTTACAATAAGGAGATTAGGATAGGGTTAGTTAAACCCAAGGTTAGATGAAATGGGTTAGGTTAGAGGGATGGTTAGGTTAGGTGGTTAGAAGTTAGGAGACATGTGGGTAATTTGAATTTAAAAATTCAAATAATAGGAAAATGATAATTAACTTTCAACAACTGATAAATTTCTATTTTAATTAATTAGGGGATTAGAAGAAATGAATTAAATGGGGGGAGTATTAATTAATTTGAATTAATTAATAAAAGGGGACTATTGAAATGAACGTATTAAATAAATCCTTAGATTTATTAATAAGTAGATGAATGGGAGAATTTAATCAAATTGCTAATGAATTCAATTAAATTAAGAAGGGGGATTAATTATATAATTGCTTATTCAATTAATTATCTTCAGACCATTTTTAGGTGTATACTTTTTGCTCCTCTTTGAAGCAAGGTGTGATGAGGTGTTGATTCAAAGAATAATCTCATTTTGATGATTATAGTGGTTCGATAGGATGCCCCCGACATTGATTGATAATTTGCGGTACGATGATGGCATCTTGGGAGATCAATTGAGATAATTGACTTTTAGAGTAGTTGCATCGTTGCGAAATTGATTTCCCGATGAAAGTGTGAGTTCTTTGATTACGGTGATGCGGTTCTCGATGTGATTGATAAAGCTTGATTGAATTCGACAAGATTGATTAGACTGATAAGATCAATATTTAGTCTGGTTTCAGAAATGACACCTCCTATATAAGACAAAGTTGATCAAAGCATCTATTTTCAGGAACAATATATCTTGTATAAGACTTGATCAGAACGTCTGGTTCCAGGAATGATACATGGTTTATAAGACATGATAAAATAGATTAGATGAGAGAAATTGATAGAATTTATAAGGTGGATTAAATAAAGAAGTGACATTTTGCTGGTATCAAGTTGTAGGAAGATTCAAATATGTTGATGTTGGTTTTGTTGAGGGGGTAACATAAAATTTGTGCTAGGTCGACAATATCTGAGAGAGATGAGCCATCAGTCTGATTGTGTATACACTTATGATGATGCTTTCATGATTCTTGCGATAGATTTAGCCTTGGGTAAGATTATCTTGTGGGATCCCATGCAAGAATGAAATGCAAGCTAAATGCAAATGCAAATGAAATGCAAGGCTACGATCGCACCAGTAACTCGGTTATTATGTTTTGTCATCATTGAGCTTTTCAAAATGTAGGAAGTGAGTGCAAACATCGCTGGTATAATTGAACCATGACAACCTGATGACCTGAGCACTTATTTCCTAGATTTTGATATTGTAATTTAGTATAAGCATCAATGTATAATATAAACCATTGCTATACACAAATCATAAATATCTTCGATGGTCATTTACTAAGACAAATTTGCACATATTAATGATTAATTTATAGATATCAGACAAGAAAAATATCATGTTCCTTTCTTGTTCCTCTAGTCAGAGACATCATGGAGTCACTCTAAAATCATGATAGCAAAAATCAAGATAGAAAAGTTGAACCAAAGTGTTAAAAGCATTATCCAAAAGATATCATCCATTGAAAAGTCTGTGATGTGCTTAGACTGACATGTGATAGTTTGATGGTGGACAATTTGATCTCGTGTTCAATATTGGATGTGTCTCAGTTTTTGCTTGACAAGTGTTGCCTAAATGTTATTTTGTTTTATTAAGCCCAAAATAATTGAAAATTTTGCCCCTAGCTAGGTGCAGGATTTTGCCCCAAGCCTAGAAACAAAGTCATTATGATATACCTAATGATCCAAACCATGGTGAGAAATCAGTTGTGATGCTGCATATGTACAAAGGCTTATTATGGATATGAACAACGCTGATGGAAAAATGAATGCAAGTGGAAGGATGCATGAACTAATAGATGGAAGAGCTAGCTGATAGATAGTGCCTATTTGCCAGGTTTTCACCATCTATTTTTATTGCAATTTTTCTCATATTTGATAATTTTTTTTTTTTCACTGTTTTTGTTGTTTTTGTATTTTCTAATTTTCCATTGTTTTTGAATTTTTCTTCTTTTTTATTGTTTTTGGATTTTCTGCTTTTTCACTATTTTTCGAGTTTACTGCTTTTGCACTTTTTTTTGGAGTTTTCTGCTTTTTCACCGTTTTTGGATTTTTTGACTTTTTCAGACATAAAGCTTCTTCAGATGCATGTTATTGATGGGCTCCTTGAGCTGATTCTCATCCTATGTTGATAGCTGATATGCTCCTAACCCAAATACTATTGTGACCACAAACAGACCTAACCAGTTTCGTTCAAACTTCCCTTTCTTTTCTCGATCGGATTGGTTGCGTGGATTTTCCTTTAGGACTAGTTCTCCAACTTGAAATGCTCTCGGTTTGACCTTGTGATTGTAACTACAACACATTCTTTGCTGATATACCTTTAAATGATCAAAGGCATTTTGTCTTCGTTCATGAATCAATTATAACTCTTGCAATCTAGATACTTGTTGTTCTTCATCTGGGATAAGGTCTTTTAATGATACTCGTAGAGAAGGTATCTCTACAATTGGCAGTATTGCTTCTGATCCATAAACAAGAGAGAAAGGTGTGGCACCTATTGGTGTGAGGATACTGGTATGGTAGGCCCATAGAGAAGGGTTCAATTGAATATGCCAATCTTTGCTAGCATCATTCACTGTCTTTTTGAGGATTTTCAAAATAGTTTTGTTTGATGCTTCTGCTTGCCCATTCCCTTGTGGATAGTAGGGTGTGGAAAATATGTGCTGGATCTTGAATTTTTCACATAGATCTTGGACATCCTGATTCTTGAATGGTCGTCCATTATTAGTGATAATGGTCATGGGTATTCCATAGCGACAGTTGATGTAGTTCAAGATAAATGTAGTAAATTGTTTTCCTATGATATTGATGAGAGGTATTGCCTCAATCCATTTTGTGAAATATTTTATAGCTACAAGGATAAATTTGTGACCATTGGATGAAGAAGGATTTATCTTTCCTACTAGATCAAGACCCCATTGATAGAAAGGCCAAGATGTTGTTGAAGCATGAAGTTCTTATGCTCGTGCATGAATCAAATTTCCATGGATCTGACATTGTTTGCATGTTTTAGCTATCTAAAAATAATCTCGTTCCATAGTTGGCCAATAATAGCCCAAGCATATGAGTTTTTCCAAAAGGCTAAGACCACTTGAATGAGTGTCAAAAATTTCATTATTTAAGGCCTTCTCATATTATTCTTGTTTGAGACATCTTAAAAGAGTACTGTCCATACCTCGTTTAAAAAGGGTATCCACGACGAGGGTATAATGGGAGGATTGGCAAATAAAGTTTCTCTTTTGGTTCTTTGATAAGTCAGGAGGGAGGATATTATCTTTCAAGTATGTATAAGTTTGGCCATAGTAGGAGGAATCATGCCCAACAAGGTGACAGATAGTTTGGGAATTAGGACAATTATGTGCAAGGTAAAACAACTCTTCCACCAAGAATTCATAACGCTCTTGATTTTCCTATGTTTGAAGTAGAGAAGCAAGTGTTGACATGACATCTATTTCTTTGTTGTCATTCCTTAGAATCTGCTAAAAATTTATTTCTACAAAATATTTCTTGACATCATCAACCATCTTCTTATAGGGAATTAGATTTTCATCCTTTGTTTGATAATCGTCATTGATTTGATTGATGACGAGCTGAGAGTCTCCAAAGACTTGAAGTTGTGTAATGTTCCATTCTATAGCCATTTTGAAACCTATAACTAAAGCTTCATATTCTGATGTATTGTTGGTACATGGAAAACTTAGTTTGTACTTTGGAATTGTATGACCTTGTGGTGTGGTGTGGTGAATAGAATGCCTGCTCCTGATCCATGTTGTGTATATGAACCATAAAAGTATAATTGCCATGTTTTTGTGGTGACTGTTAGGATATCAGCATCAGGAAACTCAATCTGTAAAGGACAATCATCTTGAAGTAGTGCCTTAGCTAGTTGGTCTGCAATGACTTGCCCCTTTATAGCTTTTTTGTCAACATACTCAATATCAAACTCGCTTAGAATCATGATCCATTTTTCTAGTCTTCTTGTTAATGTGCCTTGCTGAGCAAATACTTCAATGGATCGATTTTAGCTATCAACTTGATGGAGTGAGATAATAGATAGTGTCTTAGTTTTTGAGATGCAAAAACTACTGTCAAGCATGCTTTTTCTATTGGTGAATAGTTGATCTCATACCCTACTAATGTTCTATTGATATAGTAGATGGCTCGTTCTTTTCTTTCATTATCCTGTTGTGTGAGCAAAACTCCTAATGATACTTCGGTGGTCAATACATAGAGTAAAAATAGCTTTCCTGGAATTGGAGACATTAGGATGGGTGGTTGCATGAGATAGGCCTTGATCTTGTTGAATGCATCTTCACATTGATGGTCCCACTTGAAAGTAACATTTTTATACAAGAGATGACTAAATGGTTGACATTTATCTGCTAGTTGAGCAACAAATCTTCTGATTGATTGGAGTCTTCCTTGGAGTGATCCAAGCTGACTGATATTCTTGGGAGATGGCATTTCCATGATTGCTTTGACCTTAGCTAGATCTACTTCGATACCTCTAGCTGAAACAATGTATCCAAATAGCTTGCCTAAAGTAACACCAAAGGCACATTTCTTGGGATTGAGCCATAGCTTATACTTTTCTAACCTATCAAAGATCTTATCTAGAATTCCTATATGGTCTTCTCTATTGTATGATTTGGCCAATATGTCATCCACATAATCTTCTATGAATGTATTTATCATATCATGGAATATTCTTGTCATAGCTCTCTGATATGTAGAACCTGCGTTCTTTAGTCCAAAGGGCATGGCGTTCTAGCATAAATTACCCCACAGACATGTGAAAGTTGTATTTTCTTGATCTTCAAGTGTTATTTTAATCTGATTGTATCTGGAGAAACCATCCATTAGAGAAAACATGGAGTGTCCAACAGTTAAATCTACAATGATGTCAGTGCTAGGCAAAGGAAAGTCATCCTTTGGACATGCATTATTAAGATCTTTGAATTTTGTGCATATTTTGATACTTTTATCTCGTTTGGAAACAAGAACGATGTTGGATACCCATTGAGGATAAGCTATAGCTTTGATGAATCCGACATCCTGTAATTTCTTTAGTTCTGCTTTGACTAGAAGAGCAATATGAGGATGCATCTTCCTTAATTTATGTTTAATTGGTTTGGCTCCTGGACTGACATTTAAGTGATGCATAATAAGCTCTGGATCTAACCCTAGCATGTTTGCATATGACCAGGTGAAATTTATTTGTCGTCATTTGAAGAATTCTATATATTGTTGCATTTATTGCTTTGACAGAGAAGTCACTGGATGGAGAATCTTTGGTTGTTCTGTTGTGCCAATGTTAACTGCCTCTATTGGTTCGATCAAAATGGATGACCTTTCTTGATAGTGCGCAGGTAAGGTGTCAAATCTCCCATCTTCCAGTGCCTTGAGGAGGTTATCATCATTAGATGCGTCCTTTCTTTTTACTTTTTCCTGATCTAATGTTGCCAAGAAATGGTTTTCAGCATTAGACCTGATATTGTTTTCTTTATTTTTATTTTTGCAATTGGGAGATTTGGCATCCACTTGACTGGAAGATGCATTGTTGAAATTCCTGGTGAAAGTTGTTGTGGGTTTGATTTCCTTAAGATATACAGATATGGCATGGTCATTAGGAAAGGTATCAATGGCAGTATGTCTTTCATTTTCCCAATCAATAAGTTTAGGGTGGAGTAGAGGTAGGGGGTCATTAGGTTGAGATGTTCCAAGTGTATTAATGGTCATGATAGATATGTCAAATTTTTCGATATGTATGTCAATGTCTAGAACGATACTCTCGTCAGAATGACCTCGTACAAGGAGCTCCTGATCATCCTCGATTAAGTCCAATTCTGCCAAATGTGCTTCTAATTCAAGTGGGCTAGTTCCTAATGTTTGTCCTGTATACATGTGAGCTGCATCGACTCCTACATCTTTTTCAAAGCAATTTTCTTCAGCAGATTCTTCAAAGTGATAGGAATCCCATTCCCATTCATTATAATCTGTCTCACTTGCAGCTTACAATCTACAAATTTGTTCATATAGTGTTTGATTTGTTTCTTCTTCTTTTCTTTATATATCTTTTCCTCTTTCATATTTAGCTTCTTCTAGGCTGAGATTGAGTTTTGTCAACCTTGCTATGAGTTCTCCTTGATTAGTACTAGGTTCATGCTTGTTTTGATTTAGAGTTAATGCTGCTTGGGAGGTACCATTAGTTTATTTTTCCTATTGAATTGAAGCTTTCTTCTTTTTCTATTTCATGTTTTCTTGTGCTTGTTGCTTGGCAGATGCTTCTTCCCTTTCAATTGCAACTTGTTCTTGTCTATTTTCATATTCCTCTTATTGTTGGCTAGACGATGTGTCTTCTGGTAGAGTAACTTGTCCATACCTTAAGACTACTTTGTCTGTAGCCTGCTGAGTGTAAGGTTGGATAGGTTTTGAGATACCTTCTTTTCTTTTTCCTATAGGACCTGTTCCAGTGTATCCTATTTTTTGAAGAATGTTAAATCCTTTTCCATACTTTTATGTAGGTATTCAGACATTGTTGATCTTTTGTTGGACTTCTTCATCCTTGTATAGCCACTGTAGCACATCTTTGTATTTTATTTCCTTTAATAAGGTCCCAATGCGAACAAATGCTCCATCAAATATTGGAAGATGTTCCACAATTGGTTGTTGTTTAGAGTTTGATGGTTTTCCATAGGACTTAGGAGAAAGTGGCAGTTGTGATATTGAATATTCTTCATTCTCTCGATCTCTTAGCTGCATTTGTTTTTCCATACTTGACAAAATTTAGGCAAATGATTTTTCTTTGGATTGTGTGTACAAAGAAGATGCCTCCATATTATGAGGAACAATGACCTCTTGAGATGGTTTTAGATTACTACTGTACTGAAATGGGTTTGAATCTACTAAGATCGTGATTTCCTACCCATTATAGGGAAATTTTAGGCACTAATGATATGTTGATGGAACAAATTGTATGTCATGTATCTAGTGTCTTCCCAGGAGTATGTTGTATGATAAGTCCAAGTCTAGAACTTGGCAGGCTGTGTCTTTCTGCAAAGGTCCCACTCTGATAGGTAATATCACAATTCCTTTAGAGGAATTGTCTTCTTCATTTTAAGCTTTGATGGTGATCTTTTTTCAGGGATCAACTGTGTCTTGTGAATTACCTAGAGCACATAAAAGACTCAAAGAGCAAATGATTAAGCGAGCTCCCCCATCTATTAGGACACGTTTAGCTCACATCTTATGAACGAGGACTTCGATATGCAAGGGAGCATTATGGGGATGTTGCAAGGACATGTCATCTTCTTCAGTGAATGATAAGAAATGAGGGGTTGTGAGATGTCCCACCATGGTTTGGAATTGATCTATATTAAGATCCTTAGACACTGTTGTATCTACTAATGCTCGTTCAAGAATTTATTTGTGTGTAGGTGAAAGCTTTAAAAGTTCTAAGATGGATATTTGTGCGGGCGTTTTCTGTAAGTGATCCACTAGACTGTATTGTTTTGCAGTGGATGACATGTTAGTGGTAGGACCTGGCAAAACAACTTTAGCTTTTCTTCTTGTGATAGCATGAGTAGGTTCTTGATGTTTCTTTTCTTTAGCTACAATCACATTTACCGCATTATCTTATGTATGAGTGTAGTTTACCTTTTCTTTACCATTACCGTTATGTGTTGCTGGTGATTCACCCTTCTCATAGTTTGGAAGCGGAGTTTTAAAAGTTGTATGAGATTCATTTGTCGTATGTCCATCCATAGTTATTACTCCATTATCAATCAAATCTTGGATGACATGTTTCAACCGCTAACAATTATCTATGTGATGTCCCTTGTTTTGATGGAAATCTCAATAATGGTTATCCTTCCACCAAGAGGGTTTCACTTGAGGTTTGTAGTTCCTTCCTTCTGGCAAAGTAATCAATTTGTTTTTGAGAAATGTCTTTAGTGTTAACCCAAGTGCTTCACCAATGTTTGTAAATTTCCTTCAAAAGAAATTGTTGAAAGTTGATTTTTTGTGATTGTTGTTTTGTTGACTTGCTGCTGAGTGAGTGGATAAATTGAAAACTGGTTGTTTTGGTTTTATATTGTTGTTATTCAATATTCCATCATTGACGACATTTTGATTTCTATTCCAAAATTTAGGCTTATCATTGTTATTGTCGCTAACATTGTTGTTAGGAGGATTAACGCATTGTTTGTATAGCTTCAACTCACCCTTCTTTACCATAGCTTATTCCATTCTGATACCATTATCAATCATCTTTTCAAAATTTTGATGGCATTGCATTTTGATATGAAAGCTCATTTGTTCATTTATGTTGTTGATGAATATGTCTATTTTCTCATATTCCGGCACCGTTCGAGGATATTGTGAAGCTAACTGGCTCCATCTCTGTAGAAACGTCATGAAAGGTTCTCCACTCTTTTGTTTAGTATTACATAAGTCTAGCATTGTTACCTCATGTTGAATGTTGTAAGAGTATTGTGAAACAAACTTATCCACCAATTTTGTGAATGATCTAATTCCAGGTGGAAGTTTGGAGAACCATTCCACAGTTGGTTCACTTAAGCTCTTTGGAAATAATCTCATCAGGTATGTATCCTCATGTGCAAACTCCATACTCATTGTACAAAATTCTCGTATATGATCCTGGGGATCAGTGCTTCCATTAAATTTATCATATCGAGGATTTTCACAACCTATAGGAGATGATATCATGTTTAGATTTATGTTGAATGGGTAAGGACAAAATTATTGAAGCGAGTATCTTCTAACAGTTCCTCTCTACATATCTTGAATTTGTGTTTACAGCATTTGTATTTCTTGTGTAAGAGTTGCGATAGGATTATCAACATGATTTGTTCTTGTATAACCTTGAGTGTGTGTTGTAGTATGATCTTGATCTCTTCTTGCATCATCTTGACTCTTTCCTATGTCCTCATTAGATTAGACATGATTGAGAATTTATACGCCATCCTTTTTGGGAATGGAAGTTTCCTTATTAGTTCTTGTGTTATCAGGAATTGATGTGTCATCAATTTTGAGACCAAAAATATCCTCATGTCGTTCGTTATCATGGGAAGATTCACTTCTCTTTTGTGCTAATTTTCTCACATCAAAATCTTAGGGGAGGTTGGAGAAGAGGTTAGAAGGAGGGACAGTTGTCATCTCTATGGTGACAAGTGTCAAGGAGCCTTTCTCATAAGAGGGAAAGTGTCCAAGAGAGGAGACATGTGGCCAAAGTGCCATATGTCTCAATGGGAGAATATCCACACCATAGGAGGTTAGGATGGGGTTAGTTAAACCCAAGGTTAGGTGAAATGGGTTAGGTTAGAGGGATGGTTAGGTTAGGTGGTTAGAAATTAAGAGACATGTGGATAATTTGAATTTAAAAATTCAAATAATAGGAAAAGGCTAATTGACTTTCAACAACTCATAAATTGATTTGTTTTAATTAATTAGGGGATTAGAAGAAATGAATTAAATGGGGGGAGGATTAATTAATTAAGATATCAAAGAGGACTATTGAAATGAACCTATTAAATAAATCCTTAAGAGTTATTAATAACTAGATGAATGGGAGAATTTAATCAAATTGCTAATGAATTCAATTAAATTAGGAAGGGGGATTAATTAAATAATTTCTTATTCAATTAATTATCTTCAGACCATTTTTAGGTGTATACACTTGATTCTAGTGAAATCAACTAAAGTAAGTTTAGAACACATTCCCAACATATATATGAAAGCAAAGACATTTGAGAAAGCCACATATAACTATTCTTCATATGCAAACATATATAACCCTATAACCAATTGAAGAGGCACATATCACCTTGTTCAACCATTCATCATACAAGACATGTAGAAAAGCCACATATAACCATTCAGAAAGCATAAAAAACTGTACAAGAAACCAGTCAATAACCATTCAAGCTGTTTAAGTGAAGTCAATCACATTTATTGAAAAAAACCATTCTTGAAGAATTCAAAGTGTTTTATTAAATGAAACAATTGGAGAAAATTCCAATATGTCTGATTGCAAATAGTCTACACCATTTCTAACATTTTATTCAACAGAGGTCAGTAATATACGTCTAGAAAACTTTTGTAATAGTACAAGCCTGTTATTGAGGCAAAGGTTGAGTATTTAAATCACTTTTCTTTCCCCTAGAGCTTAGAGTAAGGGGGGGTACATCCTTCCCATAATCTTCATAGGTTACCAAGCCAGACATCTCCTCGAACCTCCATTTCCAATACTCAGCGCGTTGCGCACAAACATCTAGCATGCCATGCATCTGGTCACTTATGATTTTTCTACTTTTAACACATGCCTCATGCACTACCTCCTATCTCTCATTCGCCATCTGCAGTCTACGCACTTCCAAATCAAGGTTTGTATTCTTATCGTCAAGGTCCATAACCTTGTTATTGAGTTCCATGCATTTCTTACCCAGTTTAGTGCATCTCCATTCAAGGTCAGAAAAAATCCCCTTGAGCCTTTCATTTTCAGCGTGGGTCATTTTGACCTTCTGTGTTAGCAGTACCCTTAAATCTATCCCATACAGACAAAACAAAATGTGATGCAACAATGAATGCGGATGTATGAGTAAAATGGTCCAATAGTCAAGAATTGAATGCTCAGTGTTGTCAAACTCTGTGGGTACAATACAAAGTAAAAAGTAATAACTTAGCACCAAATTGATATTGTCCACAACTTTAAAAAAATGGCATCATTACTATTTGGTTGACTGGAATAGTGTATGGACATCCATTAAAGCATAATTTAAAGGCGATTTTTGTTAGGTATTAAAGATGGAAATGTTCTAGTAGACATGTATCCAAAATGTAGAGTCATACACAAAGCACGTGAACTGTTTAGCTAATGAGATTAATAAAAATAAACAAAACCCTACCAATCCCAAATAAATTCCCGTTGCCCCTTAGGAGTGGCGTTGTAATTTGTGCATATTTAAATTATTTCATATACAACAATAAATTTAAAAATTCATTGAGTGATGTGACTGCACTCTTTAATATCCTATTGCTAATTCATTTGCCATCATTTCTTTGGGTGACACTCTTTTTCAAATATTTGAAAAATCAAATATTGAAAATCTCTCACAAATTGATTAATGACTTTGATTCCCAAAAAAATATATTGTCATCTCTAAATTGATTTGCCCTCACTAGATGTGCCTGTGCAAGAGGACTAGAAAGTGAGTGTTCAAATTTGCAATTGAGGGAAACTTATATTATATAATCGAACTTGAAAGTAGGCATCCAGATGAGAAATACAAAAATAAACATACCATGATTTCGGGTTTGATACATCAACGATTATTAGTTCCTACTCGTAGGAAACTATAGCGGAGGTAGTTGTGTTAAATAATGATTAATCTTTTCCTTCTTAGCCAATCAGCTCGTTAGAAATTTTTGTGTATCTCTATTTTACCTATGTATTATCTATGTATTATCAAGAAGTTGCTTTCTTTTTAAGTGAAATTTTGTTGAAAGGTATTGTGGCGGTCCTTCATTCGCATTGTAGATGGCTAGCAGCTACTTTCCCATTTACCAAGAGGAGAGAACGCGGACTTTCAAAGACAGGGCCTGCAAAACTGGTCTCAGGGTACTCGAGCCTGCAATATTTCAGGTCTGCAAAACTCCTGGGGATCACCGTAAGGTACGGGTGGGATGAATAGTTGGCCACTACTTGGCAATTAGGGCTTAAATTATTTTGCATGTTCCTGAAAGGTGTAAGATGCTGGTAAATGTTACAGTGCATAGGTCGAAGTGACATAGCAAATAAAACTTTATTTCAAAGGTTTCTAATTGATTGTTACTCATGGTTGGAAGGATATTGGTTTTCAATTTCAGGGCGTTTTCCATTAACTGGAGCTGGTATTCAGTTTTTGGTGAGATGCTTTGTATCTGTGTCAAGGGAGTATCAAGCCTTACCTCATTATCATCAGCCATTTCAATCAATACCAGAGTTCATCACTAAACATTTTATTCTTCCAAATTGTAATCAACTTTCAAGGGGATAAGATGTCTTCCATGCTGTCAGCCGGATGGAAAAGAACCTAGGTTTTTGATTCTGAAAGTGATCTTGTTGAGCGTAAGTCTAATGTATTGCTCCTACACAATTTGTGAATCAGTATTTACTATTACTTGTTGGACTTTGTGAAATTCCTATTGTGGGATATTATACTCTTTCAAATGACTGATTTATTTGACTCCCCTGCCAATCTTATCTCATTAGATAGCATACATTTATACAAATATCACATTTTAAGGGTAATAGTAAATACAAAATTTGTATTGATAATTCTAACAGAAAACTTGATGTCAGGGTCCATCAAATATATTTTGGATAGACTAAAACAATCTCTTTCAACACATTTGAAATATCATGGAATCTCCTGAAAAGATATTTCAAATTTTTCAATGAACCAACTTACTACATAGGGTAGATGCAATGTAGATCCATATTACCGCAGAAGCATATCACAATTATTTTGGCAAGTGTTCGATTGTAAGCATGTCGATCGAGTCGATGATCACGGTTCATTGTCCTCAATTCTCCAAGGAACAAGAAATATCTATAAGATGCTAACCACAGAATAAAAAATACGTTCCTTAGATCATGATCCCACAAAATGATGCCATTCGTGATCAATTTCAATTAACACTACCTGTAAATTATGTCTATTTTAGGACAGAGGCCTAATATCAAGTAATCAGATATCAAGCAAACATTGTGATCAACAATGGTGATCTGATCATACTTTTCTGAGTATGAGAATGCACTCTTCATCGGGCACACCACTAAACCACCAACACCCATTCCTTGGTTTTATTTCATTCCATGCTAAACAAATCCCATAAATGATCAAAAATACCATGGCACTTATATTTTGGTACAAATTAGTCCAGAAATCATCCCACAGACTAACTGTTGATTGCTCTTGTTCACGGGTCTGCAGATTATTTCCATTCATGAAGATGATTATTCTTTTAGACCTCAAATAGGTTTAAACTCTATGATTCATCATCACAAAGCAGAATATAAGAGAAATAACATGAATAGTTATTAGCAGACCAGTCACCAGACTAGTTAAGAAGTAAAGAGATTTTTATCCCTCATCACGAAGCTGAACACAAGAAAAGAGAAATGAAAAGTTATTCGTAGACCAGGCTAGTTAAACAGAATTAAAGAGTTTTATTCATCATTACGAAATAATTGATGGGAAGAAGAAAACACAAACATTGTTGTAGGAAAGGATTGTGGGACAGGAGGGACATGGTTGATTTCTTCCGCCAATGGTTGTCTTACTTTTCTCACCAATTTCAGAGAGCCCACCTCTATTTCCGAGGCAAAATCTAGAGGAAACCTCATTACTAGATTCTTACTGGTCTTTCTTTCTTCTTTACTTGACCTGGAAATAATGATTTTATTTTTGTTTTCATGGCTGTGTTGATAACTGATTTTGGTTGTTAGGTCTCAATTGTAAAAAGTCTAAGTAATTAACAGCTTTGTGGGTTAGTTGTGTATTGTGACAAAGCATTGGATGGGATTTTCAGTTTGCTTCTGTCTCTCTGTACACAATTTGAAATAATTTTTATAATTTCAAAGAGTATCCATCTATAATAAATACAATTGTTTAGTCACTCTCAAAGAGAGATGCCAATTTGGTATATGGTACTCCCTTTATGGCGGGGCAAAAAGAAATTGTGTCTTTGGTCTATGGATCTCTCTTTATGGCAGAGCCTATTTGCCTTATATTGTTCAAATTTTGTATTCCCTTGTTTTAACCTCATGACCAAGTAGTAAGATTTAACACGCTAATCTACTGATTCTCCATTTATTTTTTATTTGCATTTATGTTCTTATGTAGTGATTATTAAAATCAAGTAGAAAAAGTATTCTCATACAAGATATCTTGTATTAGCAACTACCATTCTCAATCTTAAATTGATTTGCAGAGTTTCAAAACCCCAATGGACAGCAGGCATCGTAGGAGGGTAAAGACTACAATGGATTCAGTTTGATCTTGATGAATCTCTGCTCTGATAAAATTGCTTATGTGACAAAACATGTTGAAGGCACTTAATGTTGTGTTAAAGAAGTTTCTCCTGGTATGCATGTTCTTTATAATTCCTAGCTTGATACCCCTTGACTAAAGGTAAACATTCAAAACGTATTTTTGTTTATCTCAGGAAATAGATTATGCTTATATTTAAAAGTTGTTCATAAGAACTTAATTACCATTTAGGACTAGAATATTCTTAGCCTGTTTCTTAGGTTAGATAATTTTCATGTCCCCCTATTTCACTACTCCATAACATGATTTGTGGTTCAACACATCAGTTTCAATGTATGAGGTATAAATTTGAGGAATTGTTGCAAAAATTTGGTCAAGACGAAATCCTTTTTTCATTGTCTGACCGTATCTTCATTTGGTGCCCTGCTTCTTTCTGCAGAAATCTGAGTTTGGATACCAATACCTATAGTCGACTTAGCTAAAATGTTTTGATACATTGGTGCGATGAAATTGTCCCTTGTACATCCTTGCCCAGAGGTGTGTCTTTTGTATGATTAATAATCAGAGCCAAACTCAGAGATTTTCTGAAACTTGAAATGATATCACTGAAATTTGAAGTGTTGCTACTGGCATTCGAAATGTCGTGTCCAAATTTCAAGAATTTGATGTGTTATTATTGATGGTGTCTTGTTTCAACAGTCCATGTTTATCACCACATATTATGTCACCCATAAACTTAGGTTTGAAATTAAAGAGAAAAGTTGTCTTTGTGACCTCGCCACACATGTCACTATCTCTAAAACCAAATAGATAGAGTTGTGGATATGTGCTATCTGTTCATGGAAACAAATGCATTAATTAGTATAGTATTAAACAAATGCATTAATTAATATAGTATTAAACAAACAACTGGGCAACTGAAGACAAACATCAGAGTGATTGATACTTAGTTTGATACATACTTGTCCATAAGTGATGACAAGTATTTAATACTTTGGATTTTGGGGGCTGGATAATCTCTCCCACAAAGTAATCCTCATTTTTTAAATGGTCGAAATCATGCTAGAACTAATTGTATACTTTTGCTAATTATGGGAGTCTTTGGCAAGATTCAATAGTTTTGTTTTTAGGGTATTTTGAAGTGTATGTTATGGCGAGGAGTTCGTCAATGAAGGATTTTGAATGTATTTCAATGTATGTCTGTTCTTTCGACTCTGGTTACTTTAACTTACCTTTCCTGATAGATGGAATACTGAGCCTGAAATTTCCCCAATTTGTTTGAAACATTTACTTGTTAAGAGATTTTTCAGAAGTTCCTGTGACAATTAAATTTGATTAAAAAGTTAGGCACTTTTGCCAGATTGACAATATCTGATTTTTATTTGCAGCTATTTACCCCTAGTTTCAGTCATTTATATTTTCTTGTCTAATTTTCTACCTCTTTTTTCTATGCTCTATAAATTGACTACTCCATTACAACTATAAATTGGTGCAGTATTTGAATTTCATTTCTTTTAGTCAAGGAGCTGAATATTCACCTAAGCAAGCACTTGTTGTGAGAAAAGTTCAAATTTTATCAACAACACTCAGGTTCTTGTACCGGTGTTGAATGCACAGAATGCATGATGTTCATCATGGACACATTCACCTTTTTCCTAGTCCTAAGAAAAATACATCAAGCATCGTTTCATAAAGTCTATTCTTAAGATGAACGAGGCTGATGGCATATTTGAGGTGAAGTTGTTACAAACACGTGAAGAGTGAGTTTGCCTCTAATTCCAGTTATAAAGTAAGAGCATATTTAGAGAATGATGTTTTACTGTTAGTAGCTTCTGTTGTAGAAAATGACTGTACCAAGCAGATGCAACAAATTTAATTGAAGCGGCTTCAATTAAATTTGTTAGTATTGTAATGAATATCCTCCATAAGTTTCCATAGAAATATATAATGTTGTGTGGAGTGGCATCATATCGTGATCATATCCACTGTAGTTTAAACCAGTCTAAGTGAATCTTAAATTTGTATTTTATTGTTTTTCACGTTGTTGAGCAAAATTTTCATCCCATATTTACTTCTACTCATGATGGATTTTGAAAATCCAGTAAGCTGCAAATCTAGAAGCAAATGAAATTACACAATGTATTGTACAGCATAATTAATAGGCCAACAATGTCCAAACAATGTTTAGAACAAGTACTTTCAAGAATGTTCATAACAAGTAGTTTCATTGTAAATTCCATGTAATTTGATCTTAGTACTACCTCGCCATGCCAAACAGCCACACTTCCTGTTGGGCAGGAATGTTCTAACAAAGATTGTGGCTTGAAATGAATTAAAGCCATTGTTTCATTTAATTTGACTATAGTGAAGATGAACCGGTCGCTCTTCCACCTCAGCGTTTGGTGCAATTCAACAATTCAATTAAGATGTCAGTTATATGGGAGGATTCGAATTACATTAAGATGTCAGTTACATCAGACCATTCACATTCCACTAAGTCTCTTTTGGAAGAGCATTAACTATCCTTTCATTTTTTATAACGGATGTATGTCCGCGTGATAATTATTAACTAATTTTAGACATCTCATTTCAATAGAATTAAAATCAAACGAGTGTCACATGGTGGTTAATAATAAATAGAAGAGTGGTTAATAATAAATAGAAGAGATTAATAATTTTGTAATGGTAACTTTAATTGAATCCTCACCCTAATTAAGTTGTAATATTATATGAAACTTAACTATAACAATAATTGAATATTAATTATAAATTTAATTGAATGTTAAATTTGACGCATTTAAATTTTCTTTACTGCTATTTAAGAATAATTTATGATTTGTTCACTAATCACATTCTCAAATAGATACTAAATTTTAGAAGAGTTATAGTATTCTTAATTGAAACAAAATAAAATTATTTATTACATTTATATGCACTAGTTTGATTGAGTTCTTCCATTAACTATTCATTCATTATCATTAATACAATATAAATTATTAATTTCTTCCATTTGCAAATTGTTTGAAAAAAATATATATATTCAATTTCTATTAAAAATAGGGTTAGGATTATAGTTCAATTAGGATTAGAGTTAAGTGTTATAGTTTAATTAGGAGTATGGTTCAATTAGGGTTAGGACTATGATTCCATTACATTTAATTAAAGAAAAAAAAAAGAAATCATAGTCCCAATCCTAATTGAACCCTACTCCTAATTAAACTCTAACACTAAACTAATTGAATATAAATCTAACCCTAATTGAATTATAATCAAAACCCTACCTATAATTATAATTGAAGTATAATTTCTATTTTTTAAGTTAGTTAATTTAATCTTAACTATAATATTTGTAATCTTGTGTGTATACATACATACATATAAGCTAGCATATATAGTCAGAAGTTAGAAGAAATTAAATAAAGAAACATTATTAATTTACAAGAATAATAATTTATTTAAATATTAAAATTAGAATAATAATTTATTTTAGTATTATAATTAGTTTTATAGTTTCAATAATAAAAACAGAATTTATTTGTCATGGTAGTAACATATATCAAATTTATGAATGTTTTTATATTATCAAATTACATATAACTAAAATAAAGATCGAAGATCGTCTATGTGTATGAACTTTTTTATTATTGAATAATTTAATAATAAATTTTATAAATGATGATATATACATATATTTAGAAAACAAATTAAAAATTAAACTGATTATTTTCATATAAACTAATCACCAACATTAAAGAACTAACTATGAAATTGAGAATAACTTGGAAGCCAAACAATCCACTAATAAATCTTTTCTACGTCAAATAAAAGCACTGATATTAATATCAATTATTCATGGATATAGAAAACACAAGAAGGGAATGAAGGGTATCTCTGATCTGGCAGATTAAGTGCATTGCCCAACGACAATGCAAAATCCGAGTCCCTGACCGCAATAATCATTTTGGTTTCCGCAGCAATCAAATGCGCCTGGACAATCATTTTCATCGCGGCACCTATTATTCACGCACACATCGCCTCAAATGCCCACTCCCACTATTAATATCATCACTAACAACAGAACTACCTTCGCCATTTTGTTAATGCTCTGAAGAAAATATAATACGAATGTAGAGAGGGGACATCCAATTTATAAGGAGTATAATCCAGATAAGGCCAAAACAGGATTCCTTGGTCGGCTGTTTTGAGTGGTTATGCAGATGGAGGTTTCATTTTGTCCAATTACAATTACTGATATATCTATCATTCCTGTATTGAGATGGAGGTTTGCTGGTGTTCACATTCCAATTTGCAGCTCCACCGCTACTCCATGTAAGCCCAAAATTCATCCTCTATTTCTACGCCATTGTTTTAATCTCTTGGAATTTAGTTATGATTTTTTCATTACATAGATGTTTCTTCAATTGATTCTTTGGGCGTCTGTCTTAAGATGGAGGTTTGCTGCTGTTCACATTCCCATTTCCAGCGCCACCGCTACTCCATGCAAGTCAAAAATGCATCCTATATTTCTACGCGCTCGTTTTACTCCTCTATCTTCTTTATTATGTTCACTAAAAACCGAAAGCCACTTTAGATTGACTGATAAATGCATTTTATCGGTAGCATCAAATCAAAACCTTCATCTTATCATTACCATCAAGAGGAATCACATAAAGTTAAATATTTGTAATCTAAAATTCACCCAAAATGCCTAACAAAATTTCATGGAGATGGTCATTCCATTTGATATCACTTTTTTGTAAGTATAGTCTATCATTTAAAAAAATGAATCATGCAATTTTTGAAGTTCCTTAGTTAGTTAGTTTGTTGTTGTTGTTGTTTTTTTTTTCTAAATTTAGTTATGTGATAATTTTTGAATTAATGTTTCAAAATACATTATGTTATATACATAACTCTCATACTAAATCAAATTGAATTCTAACCCTAGACTTAACTAAACAATAAATCAAATTTAATGCCAACTCTAATATAAAACAAAATAAACCCTAATATTAAATCATGTTGAGTTCTAACACTATATCAAATTAAATGTTGACTATAAACTTAATTAAAACTTAAATTAAATTGATGCTTCATCATAAACCAAACAAAATCAAAATCATACACTAAATCAAACCATAACCCTAACACAAAACCAAATTGAACCCTTACCCTATATAAAATTAAATCCTAACACTAAACCAAATTTAACCTTAAAACTAAATCTAATTGAATATAATAACACATGGAAGCCTAACTCTAACCTTAAACCAAACTAAACTATAATCCTAAATTAAATGCTAACACTAAACCAAATTAAACCCTAAACCTAAATATGAACAAAGACTCTCTTGCCTGATTATTATGAAATGGGTCATAATTATGTTGATTGCCTTTTGTTGTTTGTCACTGAGGGTTGTGTAACTGACGCATAGTGGTATGCCATCATATATAAGACATCTATGCTCCATGTTGCTTATGAAATTGATTGCTTCAATTGTGTACTCTTTACCTCGATATTCATTAGACCAATCTGTATTTCTATCAATGTCTCTTCTTTCCAACATATCTATTTTAGAATGTTGTATATGTTGACCTTGATGAAGTCTAGATATAATCTCTCATTCATGCTCTATGGTATTTTCCTGAATAACCCCAATTTCTTCAATTTAATTCTAATAAATAGAATTCAATCTATTTATCTAAATAACGTGAAGAAATGTTTCAATACCTAGGAAAAACTCTAACAATAGTTGCTCTTTATTTTGCCACCCATTTGTTGTCTCCTCTTCTTCTATGATTGTATATCCATGATTTGGCTACATCAATCAATGCGACACCTTCCATAGAAAGAGGTCTTGTTCTATATCCATCAATGAAAGATTTTGTGTGTTCATCATCATTCTCCTCATTATTTATTGTTACAAGGTTCAACACTTCATGTGACACATTTAGATTAGTAAATCTTATATTCCTCTCCATCAACGAAAGTTCTAATACCATGTGACATATTTCTTAAGCTCCAATGTCTTTTTCTATAATCATTTTTGTCAAAAGCCTTCTATATGGTCATGCAACTAAGTCGTTAGGGTTTTCCATGTTTGAAAGATGCGTCATCTGTTAATATATTTCTAAGCTTTTCTCAACTTTTGCTACATACTTTGCAATGTATTTGATTAATGCATGCTTGGAAAGAACAGATTGCCAATCTATATTTGCTCTCCACAATTGTAGTATGTGGCAGTTATGTGAATTCACTCTGTCATCATTTATTCCTTGTTAAATTTGTTTTTCACTTGTTTCTATGTTGTCATATAATCTAGATCTCTTTAAATTCAATGTCCAAGGAGCATTATACCTATAATCATTATAAACAAGTTGAGTATTTCATTTAGTTGTTTAAGTAGTCGATATATACTACTGTAGAAATACTATTTGATAAAAAATATTACCTGCTAACCATCCTGTCTCTTTTTTTTCGTCAACATGTACCCTCTTTGCAGACTATGTGTTGTTCTACACAATGTATCTCTCATAGTTATGGTGAATATCCATGTTTGCAAGTTGTGTCATATTTTGGAGACATGGATGTTGAACAAAATTTTGGAATGCCTACAATTGATAATAGAAAATATTAATATATTAGTTATATGATAAGCTATATAGAATGTCATATATTATTAGATATATATGTTGAAATGTTCATAGATATGCCTGAATATTTCTCTAATGAGTATCTTCTCTAGGATTCCATGCATGGATAATGTAATGAAAATATCTCTCAACACTCTTTTGTTCCTCCATATTTGACCAGTTAATATTGTCCATATTGAGTGCTCCATTGATCCATATGAATCCATGCACATGTGGCAACCCCCTATGTTTCCATTCATATCATGACCAATAATCTTTAACATTCATTCCTTTTTCTATAATTTCTTTTTTGAATAATGAATTTATTAAGCACATGTAATGTGTGACTATATGAGGATAGTTAATAAAATTTTGTGTTCTCTAATTTTGAGCATTACATGGAGTTGTTATTGTTGTCCCTAGCATTAGGGCATGCAAATATGGGTAATACATATTTGCTATATTTATTGTGAAGAATATTGTAAGAGAGTCAATTTGATGAAGCATATCTATCAATTTTGCACAACATTTAGCCCAATATGACCTTGCACCCCTCAAAGATTTTCCAAACCGCATCAACATAGTAGCCAAATTACTGTGCACCATGTTTTCCATATGCTGGTGTAACTCATTGATGGTGATCGACATGTCTAGAAAAAATCTTTTTGCAAACACTGTAAATGAATTTTGTGCATAGTGTCTCATTATCATGTTCATTATAAAATAATTAAATATTAGATGTTGTCCAAATGGATCATCCCTATATCACAATAGATGTTTTATAAATTCATGCATATGTACTCGCCTTAATTATGGTTCTATTCAATCACATCTACCATTAGGAAATAATACTGGAAATGCGGTATCAAATAATCCTGATGTGACATATTCATTGATAGCATATGTACCAATACCTAGCCATTCAATCAATGCTATTGAATTTGCATTAGGGTTATTAACCCATGCATAGATTATTCCATTTCTCTTTAGGTATTATGTCGTCTGCTCATTTGAAATACCTTCATCTATCTCCATGATTGGACCCACAAATAATACTTCATTTGCATCAAAATCAAACTCCATGAGCATTGTCTTCAGTTTCTTGAAAATATTTTCATTAAAATTTCTCTACCTTGTCATTCTCTACCTTGTATTTAAGTGCTTTGTACATACAATCTTTGTTGACTATAAAGTTATAATTTGTGCCACTTTGATCCTTTATTCGAACAATAATGATTGTCAAATCTCTATTGTATGTGGAAAAGTTTAAGAAACTTGTTGTACATTTTGTGGAAAGATGATCATGTGTCCTTAGTATTTGTATTGACCACTAGTTGCATTTGTAACTTGTAGTATTGCTTTGACATGTGCAATCGAAACCTCTTCTACTTGAGTCAATTTTGAAATTTCTTCTAGTTTAGGGTCAGGATCCATATTATTTGAAGATGGAAATCTATGATTTCTTCTCTGTTGTTGACATCGGTTGCATACATGTCCTTTAGAGTTGCAATATACTTTGATTCCAAGATAAGATTATTGACAAATATAACAGATCTTTGGAGTTCTAAATCTATCTAATTGAAGTCGATACTACATTTTAAATATTATAAAATATGATTGAATCATACAATTTGGGTTGTGTATATTTTATATAGTACTTGGTGTAGCTACATTCATTTCTATTTGACTTCCATTCTATGGTGTTTTTGGTACATGTTCTATTGATCACGATTTTTCATTTTGACTATTGAGTTTTGATGGATTTGAAAACCCTTTAATAACATGGGCCTAGCCTGAATATTTTTAGCATATCCCCATACACACTTCCCTAAATTTTTATAGTTAGTGTTCAATAGTAAGGGAAAATTACTACAAGTGAAATTTTACTAGAATCCCAATTATTAAATGTTCAAGAGACTAATGTGCTACCATACCTAGTTAATCTTTTAGTAATGGAGAAGAAAGGTGAATTATTTCATAAGATGCTACATTCATTTGGATATAAGAAATAAACAAATTACCTTAAAAATTGTAGGATATTCAATATAGCTAGAAAACTAGAGAGGGGGCATTGAAGAAAATCTGATACAAATATAGAAAAGGGGCATCCAATTTATGAAAAGTATAATTTAGAAAAGTGTTGATAGATAATCTCCCAAAAGGGGATTCCTTGGCCACCTATTTTGAGTTGTTATGCAGATGGAGGCTTCATCAAATTATTGCTATTTCCCTAATTCCAAAGGACGTTTTCTACTCCATGTAATGCTAAATTGTATCCTCTATTTCTATGCTATTTGTTTACTCTCTATATTAATCAACTATCTTGAGAAATTAAGTTGTCATCTTTCAATAAATTTGAATAATGATTCTTCTTTATTTTTTTCATTATAAACTAAATGCCACGGTACAAAATTTGCAACCATAAATGGCTAAAAAGTAAATATGCACATTATATATTAAGGGTGTGCTACTATTAACTAGCCATTTTTCAAGATATGGATAGCAATGTTAAACAATGCCTCATCTATAAGACCCTAGCAAATTAAGAAATAATCCTAGTATGCACCTCAAACAAGTAAATTGAATTGAGTCATTTTTCAGTGGGGTTTAAATTTTATCAACATCATCAAATTAAAACCTTCGTCTTATCATAAGTTCATCTAGACAACCAAAAATTATTGCATGTTCTAGGCTAAAGTAAAGAATTCTGAAAATTGCATTACTTATAAAATCATAAAATTGTGCAAGGGTCATCTAATCACCATGTTTGGTTCTCCTTTTTATCTGTTTTATTTTTATCTCTTTGTCAATTTTTTTATTTAGTAAATGAAGGTTCCCCTTTTAAGTTTCCATAATTATTAATTTCGGACATGTTACAAATAGTTTTTATATAGTAAAGTTAAATATATTTGACTTTGTCTACCAAACCACCTTAGTCTTGATTGAAAATAAAGAAATAGTTCACTTATTTGTAGCCTTTAGTCTTGATGGCTTTAATGATTAGTGTGGTGGATCTTTGGGTGATGACATATCCAGTGAGTTTGCCTCCTACGAGCACTCAATGTCAAATGTGGGTGGTAGATAAAATTTCAAACATGCACTACCTTTTGAAGATAGGGTTTCTGTTAGTGTATTTATTATATTTATTTACACTTAGGCTTACTTAAGTCTAATTAGTCTTACATTTACGCTTGACACTTGTCCATGAAAGATGTCAAGTCAGTTAGTTCTTGTTAGCAAGGTGTTGACTCAATTTCAACACCTCACACTACCTTTGTATTAGGAAACCTGCCACCACTCCATGATTGAGGAGTTCTATCGTCATTTCATGGAGATCAGGTGCCTTTTCTACTTGTTATTTATATGTGCTCATAAGATAATACATTTAGTCAATTTTTCTCATATTCATGTGATCTTGTGCTTATTTTAAATCTCTTTAATTCATGGATTAATTTTATAACACAACAACAAAAAACAAAAATTTCTCATAAGTTTTTCTCAGCTTCTTTAAATTGAGCGTTGTTTTTTGCAAAAGTGCATGATTTTTCCCTACGAATCCAATGGGCACACTCACACTCTCTCATTATAAAGTGCCAATTTATGTTTTTTTGGGGGTTTGGTTACAAAGCACTCCTTTTATAAAGTGCCAAAAATAAGGGAGGTCTTGTGTGCGATTTCTTTTTCATACTTTTTCTAGAAGTTGTCTTCATTTTCGCATTCTACAAAAGAAATAATCTAAGTCTAGCAGCATGGATTCAAATGTGCGCATACAACATCTAACACCTTTCAATTATCATGATTGGAAGTTGAAAGTAATTCTTGTACTTAATAATAAAGCCTTATATAAGGTAACAATGGGAACAAAAAAAGGAACCTAATTCAACAAAAGACAAAGAAAAGTATTTCAATAAGTTTGACCAAGCATTTGATTTCTTGTGTTTAAATATATCTCCTAAATTATTATTTCATGTTGGGAAATTGAAAACACCCAAAAAAGTTTGGAAAGCTCTAAAAAAACTATTTGGGACAATTGATGAACTTAGAAGTCTTGAGTTGGAAAGTCAACTTTTAGGTCTAAGTCTTACAGATTTTACTACTTTAGAGGATTTTTTCACTAAATTAAAATGTTTAAAGTTTCAATTAAAATATTATGGCATTAAAAAGAAAAGGGATCAAATAATCCTTTTTGTACTTTCCAAACTAGGTCCTGAATTTTCTGTGTTAGTCTCTACTTATTATTCTACTAAAAGAGCTCTTGGTAGCTCATGGAAAATACCCACACTAGATGAATTCATTTTTGGTCTATCAAGGGAGTAATAAAAGGTAATTCATATGGACACTTTGAAATCTACTAAGCCTCAAGCTCTATTTTCAAGAAATGAAAAGTAACAAAATGCTAAAGGAGAGAACACTAAAAAGGACAATGAAGGGAAGAAAGGAGGTAAAATTGACAAATTCAAAAAGGATAACTTTTCTCAACAAAGTAAATCAACAATTGAGAAAGTTAAATGTTCTTTTTGTAAAAAAACTAGTCATGAAGAACATCAGTGCATGAAAAAGAAAATTGAGCACCTCACTTTTCCACTAAAAAAGAATAATATTGGGGTAACTGATTCTATCAAAGCATCTTCTTCAAATCAAGAAAATACTAAGAACAAAGAGAAATTAAAAGGAAAGGCCTTAGTTGCTACATAATCATCATCTTTATATCCATCGATTATAGATTCTAGTGCTACACACCATATAGATTCTCTTGCAAGAGCTATGTTGCATGAAAACTTTAGTTGTCATCACAATGGTGTGATATTAATCTTCAAATCAATTTTTTAGTTGATCATTTATAAATTTTATTCTAGATTTTTTTGGATTTTTTTGGACTTTTATGTATTTTATTTCTACTTCTATTAGATGAGTATTATGTTTGTTACAAAATTTTCTTTGATAGAATATTTAATGGGGTTTTTTTTTTCCTAATTTAAAACATACTAAAGCTAGAAAAATAAATAAAGCTCCTATTTTCTTTTCAAGTAGAAATAGTTCTTAACATTATGGAAATGTCTTTTAAAATAAATATTAAAATACATGAATAACTTACGGGTTTAGTTTCATAGTTTTTAACTATTGTGACACCATATTGTAATGTATATCTTATTACTATTTATATTTGTATTGTTAAAAAATCTTTGGTGGTATTTTCTTAAAATATTAAGAATGCAAACTTTATTTCTCATCAAAATAGTGTGATCCTAATCTATCATTCAAATTATTTCATTATTTCATCATTTAAAAATTTAATTCTAGATTATTTATTTGGAATTTATGTGTTTTTTTTCTACTTCTTTTAAATGAGTATTATGTTGGATGAATGTTACACAATTTTCTTTGATAGCGTCTTTTGTGAGCAATTGAGTTAAAGAGGTATTCATGAATTTTTTGACCTAATTTAAAACATAATTAAAAAAAAAAATAGGCTTATCTTTAAATAGATTAATGTTGACATTGTTAAAATTTTTCCTAAATTTAATAGCTTTGTGTAAAAAATAATTTTTCCAAAAGTTATTGTTAAGGTAGGTAATTATCAACTATTCTTAGACAATTTCTCATCTCAATTAAAGTAAAAAAAGATAATTATTTATCTCTTCTCTCTTTTTTTTCAATAAACGATAGAGATATTTATATTAAATTAGAGATCAAAATTACATGGAAATTATCAGTCTTCCTGCCCTTTTGGGCCTTCCTTAGAGCTTGAATTCAAAAAAAGAGGGATGTCCCTGATTAAAGCTAAATTCCATCCATGGTCTGATTACCTCATTACAACTTTGAGCATAATTTTCATAATGAGTAATCAAAAAATTTAAAGTTGAAAAGCAAAACAATTCATATCTTTCTTTTCCACGTGTCAAATTCATCAGGAAGTATGGGACTTGGGTAGGAGTTGTATTTATTTCTTTGATGCAGTGATATATATAAAATTATCATAGATTATTTGATCATTGAATAATTTAGTAATTAAATCTTATAAATGATTGTATAGAAATATATTCAAAATAAAAATGAAAAATGTAGATGTCAATTTAAATTAAATAAAATAAAAATTATTTAGACAAATTATGGATTTTTCAATAACTTATAACATTATATGTTTAAATTATAGATTTTTCAATAACTTATAACTTTATATCTTATATCTTATAGGTTTTCTAGTGTTCACATTCCCAATTCCAGCTTCACCGCTACTCCATGTAAGGCAAAAATGCATCCTCTATTTCTACGTCTCTATATTTAATGGTTTCTTGGCACAAGAAAGAAAATTGTAGCTACCAATAATTGTACACATTTGATTTAATTCTTTCATTTAAGAAGGACACTCGCAAGTCATAAAAAAATCATATAGTTTTTGAAAAGTTCCACTTGACACTTCCGAACTAGCTGCAATAAATTTCCACTATAGGGATAGAGCACAAGTCAGTAAAGATTTTTCCTTATATCTTCAATGAGAGCATTCTATTACATATTTAGTTGATTTAAACTCATAAAAAGCTATTTTTTAATCTTTAGTCTGCAAAAGTATATGCCCATTTTAAGGAATGCAATGAGATTATCTTCTATCTTCTATCTTCTATTTTCTATCTTCTATCTTCTATCTTCAATCTATTAAATATGCGTGATTAGTGTATTAAGGGAAAATTGATCAAAATCGGGCTTATTCTATAAGGGAAGTCACAAAAACCTTAAACTCCATAATGACAATGAAATAGAAAGGAAATCAACAAAACATAATATAATTAATCTAAAACCTCCTTTTGTTGATTTTAGTCATAGATTTCATTGCTCTTTTGCTTCTTGCGGTATGATGGCTCTCATTATTGTGTTGCTGACCTACAATGTGACACAAGAATTTGAAGTTCATGATTTGTTAAAATTGGGAGAATTGATGCTCAATTTCTAGATTTTGGGAGGAGATTGATTGAGTGGTGGAACTGAAGCGAGTTAAAAAGATGATTGATAGTTGAGCTGAATTTATTGAGAGATAAACTCATTTGATTGATGAGATGAGTAAATAGATTTTATGGATGACTTAATAGATTGATTAGTTAATTAAGTTAATTGGGGAGATAACTTATTTGACTGCATTGTTTTTTATTAAGATAATACGGGATTTACAAGGACTTGAAACCTAAAGCCAAGTACAGAGAAATCAAAATATTAGCGACAAAGTCTAGAACCAACAACCGAACAACAAAAGAAACAAAGGGCAAAACCCTACAGAGCCCAACTAACAAACAACACTAAGGCCTTAGGTAAACTAGCAAAAAGCTAAACAAAAGTCCTAAGCGCTCAACATTTTTCTCAATAACATCCTTATTGATGTCTTCTGACTCGTCCATGATGCTCCTCATGGTACTTTTCTCCTAATTTATAATCATGGTCCTACTAGATGAGCCTGTAGAAACCTCATAATCACCTCTAGAACATTAGCCTAAAGCCTCATCAGGTCTTTTCTGTTGTAGCCCCCATCAGCCTGTTAATCCTATGAGGACCCGGTTAATACTGAGAGGGGGTTGAATCAGTATTAAGACCAACAGATACTTTAAACCCAGAATCAAACTTATATAAGATCTGAAACCATTTGACAAATATCTCAACTTCTTTAATCAGATGTAACAACTTTTTTATCAGATTTGCTTAACACATTAATCAATTCATTTACCACAACTATCAATACTTTCACCACCAAAGCAATCATATAAACTTGATCATTTACCAACTCATTAACCTTATCAATCAGATCAAATAATTTCACAAACACCTCCTTATTAGTATCAGTAACCTCTGATAAACTTCTAATAAAACATCATAGCCGATGTCTCAGAAATAATGCATGAAATGAAACTTTAAAAAAACATCACATTGAAAACATTCCACACATGAACACTATAAGTTTTTGATGTGGAAACCCAAATAGGGAAAAACTATGATAGGAGTTGGCACCCACAAATATTTACACTCTTTTGAAGTATGTCTTGTTAGGAGATTAGCCCTATTAGTAGCTTACAATAGGCCTGGTTAGGAGGAGACCCTATTAGGAGTCACCTGGTTAAGGGATTTGCCTAGAAGCTCAGTTAAGAGCTTGATGATCTGTTAGGATCAACCTCGTGATAGGGTTTAACACTCTTTTGAGAGCTACCCTGTTAGGGGACTTAAATGTTTAAGATGTGTTAGGACCTACCCAGCTAAGGGATTTAACGTGCTACAACTGTTAGGGAACAACAGTAAGAAAATGATCCGTTACTTGCACTTCTCTGCTTGCTTGATCAGATCTAGTTATACACAACACTCTACAATTCTTAGGAATATCTCACACTTCACTTAGATGGCTTAACACATTCTCTAAGACCACCAACATCATAAATTTCAACTGTGCCATCCTAAATAGCCACCTCAACTAGGTCGGCCACTGAACCCTAATTCTATCATGAATTTATAATTCAAATCATAAGAGATAATCACAAATTGATATACAGAGCATTACAATAAATTACGATGCAATATCAATAGTTGGTTGATCGTAACCCATCATTGAAATCTGATCTGTACCAAATTCAAACCCTCAAAACACTCTACTAAGAGTTTTGCTGATTCTCAAGAAATTCTTCCTTGAATCGCGCCAAAACAAAAATCAAATCTTTTAACGTGGGTTGTGTCATGTTACCAACTTCATGTAGACTTGTCATTGATCACCATCATAACATAAATCATTGCTAGTTTGATGATTTCTTCACTGGTCTTAAACCCTACTAAAACCTTAGCAAAAATTCATCAAAAATTTGAAAGACATCTTCCAATAATCTTCACAAGTTTCGGTTCTGGTTTGATACACCTTTCCATGATACAAGCTCACCATCCAAACCTCAAATCACCAATCATTAACAATCGTTGGATTCAATCAAAACATCTAAGTTTTACCAGTTAAAATCCTATTTCATAGACTTTAGTTTTTTGTCGGTAAACCCTGTTTTCTGGTAAACCAAATCACTTAGATGACAAAAAAAAATATCAGAAACATTAGAAACATCATTTGATAGAACTTGCCATCAATGAAAACACAAATACCTAATCATGTCATCTAATCATAGAATCTCAATCTCTTCAACACAAATAGACTTCTATCATTTATCGATGCAGTCATCCATCTTCAACTGCATCACCTCATATGCATCAATTATGCCAAATGCCAACAATCTTCCCTTTTGGCATTGATGGCAACACCAATCCAATATACAATCAGAATAACATCATCATCTACAACTTGCTTGTTCGTATCACATCATCTGTTGGTTCTCGTATTTTTCTCATCTCCCCCTTAACCAATGCTTCTCTCAATCCGATCTTCTGATCTTCAACTTCTCCCATATCTTCCATATTCGATGATTTCTTTTCTTCTCCCCCTTTGACAACAATGCCAAAGATGTAAATGCATCACTTGTCTTCAATTCTGTTGCTGCCTCTTCCATCATCTCTACTACTCAAATCAGAAAAATTATAGCAGAGCATCAAACTAGAACTTTACATCAGACTTGCTCCCCCAAAGGAGTAGCCTGCATCTTCATCAATCCTTAGTGAAAGATAAACATGAAATCCACAAGATTAATGGATCTTCATTAATCTAGTTCTTCCGGTGTAGGAGTCTAACCCCTAGTTTACCTCTAAGAAACTCAAAGGTAGCCTTCGGTAAGGGCTTAGTAAAGATATCAGCTAACTGATCTTTACTCTTCACATATTCCATATTCACCTCATTTTCTTGAAATATTTCCCTTAGGAAGTGATACTTCAATTCAATGTGCTTGGTTTGGAATGAGGTACATTATTCTTAGACATGTTTATTATACTTGTATTATCACAATAGATAGTGACTGGTTTAGACATATCTATCTTGAATCCTTCTATCTCATGTCTCATCCATATTGCTTGTGTACAATTCATGGATGTAGCTACATACTCTTCTTCAGCTATAGATTGAGAAACACATGGTTTTTTCTTGCTTATGCTTTGGTTAAATTCTAACCCTAGTTTTAACTCTAATTCTATCCTTAATTCTAAATTCTAACATTAACCTCATAATTATATATGTAACTCTAACAAATGATATATAGATAAAAAAAATTTAGTATATAATAATAGAAATTATGTGTGTAAAGTGTGTGTATATATGATATATTATGATATTATATAATAATAAAATTTATACATGTAATATTTAATAATTTTTAAAAAGTATATATAAACATTATATATATTTATATCTAATTTTTTAATATTTTCAGATGATTATCTGATCCAGGTGGATTTTCACTAAAAATATTCAACACTTCCCGCATC
Organism: Cryptomeria japonica; assembly: GCF_030272615.1. Taxonomy (NCBI): domain Eukaryota; kingdom Viridiplantae; phylum Streptophyta; class Pinopsida; order Cupressales; family Cupressaceae; genus Cryptomeria; species Cryptomeria japonica. The sequence goes on from NC_081412.1 coordinate 714,639,966, forward strand.
TTTCTCTCGACCAGTCTGGCTCCAAGGATCTCGGGATACAAAATGACAAGTTTAATATTTGTTAAGTGTGAGCCATGGAAATAGAGGCTCGGGTTTATCTGCGTCCACACACACCCACCAATTTACATTATTTTAAAACCAAACATAAAAAACCCGATCATATCATATTTATAGCCCCAACTAATAATGTAAGGCATGGGTATTATTGGGATATAAAGATTATATTGTGAGCCCGGATTTATAAGGGCCATTGTTTTTAAAGGGGCAGGTTTATTTAAGAAGATTTATATGTTGTAAATAGGGGATATGGTTGATTTTCCAAATAATATGGTTTTAAGCCATATTGGGTAAAATTTGTGTATAAAAGGAGGGGTAAGCTGTGAGCTAGAGGTGGTAGTGAATTGTGAGGAAATTGGGAGAGAGTTGAAGATTGGAGATTTGGTGAGAAAATTTCTTTTGGGTGTTTGATAGTGAATGGTTCATCTTCGTGCATTGGGAGCTTAAATTCAAGCTTGTTGTACGTGGGAGAAGGACTTTGTAATTCATTATCGTCCAAGGAGAGATAAGGAGTTTTTGTAACCATTTTCTGGAGCTGAATCAAGGATCGGCCACTCCATTGGACGGACCCGAAGGTGTAGCCAATTGGCGAACTCCGTTATCAACTTCTTTTTTGTCTTCTCTCTTCTTTCCCTCTTCTGTTCAATCTATCGTTATTTGATAATTATGTTTATTTAAACATTTTGATCGTAATTTTAAGACCTTCATTTAATCGTTGCAAAAGTTAACATCTCACGTGCAACAGTCATAGATCCTAACACCAGATCATTATGTCTCTATATTTATATAAGATGAACTGTATTGTCTTGGTAATTGATTTTTAAATGAATTACAATAGTCTTAACATTGAATAAGAGTATTCAGAATGTTACTCTTTATAAATGTGCACACCGCGGTATGGTGAATTTTTGGGTTTGTTGGATGTCAAAAATGGCCTATTAGCTCAGCTGGTTAGAGTGTCGTGCTAATAACGCGAAGGTCACAGGTTTGAGACTTGCATCGGCCATATTCAGAGAGGTGTTAACTAAATATTAATAGCTATCCACTATCTGCGCGGCAAAAAAATTGCCCTTTTGCATGCTTTTGTATCTATTAACAAAGATCACCTGACTCTTATTGGATTGCATGCTCAGTCATCTTCTTGCAAGCCACAAACACACACAGATGTACATATAAACATTTTATTAGTTTCCAACTACTGATCAACGCAAGCAAATCAACCAATATTTAACGAGGGAAGTGAAAACCTGAGCACCTAAAATAGAGAGGCAATAAATGGACTATTTTTCGTTAGCCAACGGAGAAATTACAAAGTTTTAGGTATTTGCATCAATCATTCTTAATTATGGTTGACCATTTTAAATTAGAGTAATAGGTGGGTATTATTGAAAAAGTTGTGTTATTTGAAATTAATCACTTAAATAAATCTATATATTGATGTGATTTGAGATGAATGACCTGAACAAGTCAATGCTCTGTGTTTGTTTGGCCGCCTCACATGACATGCATTGACATATTCTTTTCTCCATGGAGTATATCTCACAATTGAATACTCACATACGATTTCCAAGTGTTTGGCCTCCTCATGTGACATTGACATATTCTTGTCTCCATGGAGTATCTCTCACATTTGAATACTCACATACGATTTCCAAAACCCCTTTGTCTCTCTTGCGCTTTCTCCTTACTAGTAGTTCTCACTTTATGGACATACAAACTAGACTCCATTCATTGAATGATAGCATCTTCTTACCTCTAGTGTGCTCTCCTTTTCTTACCATCACTCAAATTGACTCCTTTCACAAGTTCTTTTTCCTGCTAGTCTCTCTACCTCCCTATGACCTACTTTCATTCCTATTCCAACATGCAATTTTCCCTTATCTATCCTTCCCATCTCTCTAGTTTCCCTTCTTTACTCTTCTCTTTTTCTCATACTCCCTTGTGTGTGATAACTATATAAATCAATAATTCTCCTCTTCTACATCTCATCAATTATTTAATGTGTCTAACCACCGATTGATGAGAATCCTAAAGAAGAAGATGACACTCTTACAAGTTGGAAGCCAGTTGATGATATTGCTCTTGGAGATGTGTGGGGGGAGGCTAATGATGAGGATCCCTTTTTTATTTGCATTCTATTAAATGCCTAGTGTTTTGTGGTTTTTCTTGTTTGTTTTTATTCACCTTTGTTTAGGACTTGATCTTATTAGAATTTATGAGAATGCCTTTTTGCTACTAGTATGACAATTTCCTTATAGCATCCTTTAGTTCTTATTCCAATGTGCAATTCCCCCTTGACTATCCTTCTTGCCTCTCCATTCTTCACTTCTTGATTTCTCTCACACTCCATTGTGTGCATCAACTTTATTTAATGACAATTTCCTTTGTTTGCAACTCATCATTTTCTTGGTTCATGTCCACCCAACCATTAAGGAGAACCTTGAAGAATATGACACTCTTACTGGTTAGGAATTGATTGATGATCTTGCCCTTCAAGATGAGTGGGAGAAGCATAATGATTAGGATCCATCTTCTACTAGCATTGTATTAGTTGTCTAGTGGTTTTTGGGCTTTGTCCTTTGTTCTTATTCATCTTTGTTAAGGAATCAGTCCTATTAGACTTTATGAGTGTTTTGTTTTGCTAATAGTCTCACTACTTCCCTATAAACTCCTTTTGTTCATATTCCAACATGCAATTTGGCCCTTTTTATCATCCCCACCTCTCATTTCTTCACTTCTCTTTCTCTCACACTGTAGTACCCCTACTCATTTGAACTCATTGGACTCATATTTTATTGGTTGTTTTTAGTGGATACATTACCATGATTTGTTATTCAGACTTATATGACATTATTTCATGCTTTGTATGGATATGAGATGCATAATTTATTTGTAGTGTTTCAGTACTTGTGATTTATGGCATTTTATGGATTATTGCTATGTACTGACACTTTACTTTATCTATGCAATGTGGAATTATATGTTGTGTGTCTACGATTGTATTGGATGCAAGGGGACGATTTTCCTTCACTCATTTCAGTGAGACAGGGAACATCGCGATTCTCCTTCATCGGTGTGTATGTCGTGTTTTCTCTATTGTATATATGCATGTGTGGTTTGGTGATGCAGGATATTGTAGGTACAAGTACCTGGTAGGTACGGGGTATCGTCTCCACCTGGCTTCACAGGTCTAAGCGTGCCTTATATTTTTTTATGGAAGTGGAGGAGATAGTAGATGACCCTCTTTTACCCTATTACACTCGTGTGAGGGTCGTCAGTTGGTCGTCCTGTCAGTTTGTTCGGCCTTCGTATTTTGTTATTTGATCTTTTATGAGTATTTGCTTGAGGTTTGCTCAGTTTGTGTGTTTAGTGATTTTAATTATTGCATGTTACGTTTTATTTGGCTTGGAAGGGTGAAAAATTGTTAATAATGTGAATTAAATAGCGACTCTATGATTTAACATCCTTTGTGTAGAAGTAGGTGAATTATCGAAACTATATTCTATGTTTGGTTTTCAAAATTATACTATAGTTGTACATATTTTAAATATTAGGAATCGATTATAAACTTATATATATTCGAAGGTGAATGTAGTTTATGACTAATTATATTGATTATTTTAATATGATTTATGATAAGTTGAAATATTTGAATTCTACGACCTAGCATATAGAATGATTAATCGTTTGTTATATAGATGTAAGTTAAATGGTAGATAACTTGATTTTATCGATCACACATATTCGCATATATATAAATTAGTATTATATATTATTATTTATACATTTAAAGTTTATTATTTACATTGAAAATTATTATATGGTCACATGTACTTATATTTTGAGAAAGGTGGCGGGTTAGTATAAGCGACTATGTCGCATGGCAGATTGGGAGGTCGATTAGTCTTCCATTTAACTCAGAGCTAAGAACAATGACCACTATGAGTTGACATGTGGCATATGACCAACACGTCGGCATAGACCATTAGTTAGATGCAAAAATTTAGACATTTTATCGTAGATACATGTGTAATTATTGAATATGTAAATAGATTTGTGGAATTTAATTACTTTATGAAAATCCATAATATATTTTAAATATATAATTATGAAAAATAGTTTATTAAGAATATGTTATCATGTCTAAATGTTTAATTTATATATAAATATAGATAAAATCGAAATTAAAAATAAAATAAAATAATGGAAAGCGACTTAGTTGTGAAGATATTGATCGAAAGGGGTGGCGGCTTAATGCAAATAAATATGTTAACGAGGATGGTCGATAGTAATATCAACCACCCCCCTTATTTAAAGGGGGGGGTTGGTATTACCACAACCACTCCTCCTCCCTTTTTGTATACAAATAAACCACATTGCAATCTGCCTAAACATGTGTGCATGCATGTGTAGGGAGTATAAACCACATTGCAGATCCTTCATGGTAGTAGGCTTAAAGATAAGTTATTTGAATTTAGGAAAGTGTAAACACCAACCACGTTGCAACTTAGAAATCATGGAGTTTAATGCTAAGTATACCATGTTTCAAGACACATAAACCACGTGCAGCCACTTAAACTTTATGGTTGGAAAGTTAACGTGGAAAGTAGGGAGTCGACACCACCGATTACCCCTCAAACCACAATGAAATGGCAGAGAAGTTGATTCAATCAGTAGACTAGCATCCGACGAATGTGGTGAATAGCGAGTTAAGAGAAGGTAGTTGTTGGGTTTGTATCAAGTATACATGCAAACAAACACATAGAGTTTAAAGACAATCGGACCTTGCGACCATGTCTTTCATGTTATGTGATCGAAGGGATTAATGTAGGGATTAATTTGGAAAGTAACGTGGTTCACCAGTCCACGTAAACCATTGATATCCACCATGATCGACATGTTTAAGATAGTTATTTAATTTGCATGTTTTTAGGAAGTTATTTTTAGTAAAGACAACTTAGTATTGGATTTAGAAGCTTCATGGATAATCTATGGACTTAACAACTATGGTGGTTGGTGTCACATAAGAAGTTAATGGATAACTTTGCATGTGAACACATAAGAATTCAAAACCATTTAGGACTATTATGTTGCAATAAAACCTTGAGTGGTGTCATCTAGAATCAATCCACCACTAAGAGAGATAGCCTAAAAGTAGGAAAGAGGGTAGATGACAACACTATATATAGACCATTGAGCTGGAAGAGAAGAGGGAGGTGAGATGCAACGAAGGATTAGAGAATGGAATGAAGAAGAGAACGTAGGAAAAGATATAGAGGAAGATAGAAAATAGCAAGTTGGAGCAGAGAGAAATAAAGAAAAAGAGAGCAAGAACATAGAAGAGTGACAAGAGATTAGGGAGAATGGAATAGTGAAGATTTGGATGTGTTTACGATCAAGTCGTAAAAGATCAACAATGATCATCTCCGATTTAGTGTTGAACTTAGGGGTTACACTCTTGAATGAGTGCTAATTACTTTATTATTATCAGAGAAATTCTCAAAATATAGAAAGGGTAAGGACTCGGAATAGAGATCTCATGAGATAGAAGAGCGCCTAGGTGGAAAGTACTGGAACCCGGACGTATTGCAGACAATTTGAAGTTATCAAGGACCGTAATAGCCTTGGATCACGTTTCTTGAGGTAGGCTCAAATCTAGTATGTTTTGTTGAAAGGATTTAAGAGATTAAGAATGATCTAGATTTATATTTATGAAATAGTTAGAGTCACAATATCAATCAATTTATTACGATCATGCAAGTATATATGCATTAATGATATATTTCATGAAAGTTGGTAGATTAAACTTAGTGAAACTCTTAGAAAATTAGATCACCCAATCCTTTAGAAACAGAGTCAGAGGAAAGAGAGAGAAACTCTGAAATTGAACTACGAAAAAGATGAAAGATTAGGTTTATGACTTATTAAATAGTGTATTAATATAACTTTGTAATTCTTATTTTCTGGAAGTCTTAATTTGAAAGCTATTTATGCATTTTTTTGTTTTAAGAAAAGATTGCTTGTATTAGGATCTTGTGTAAATGGTGTTTTTAGTCAAGTTTAAATTCCATTGCAATTCTAGTTGAATTGTCATTGTGTCCTTTGTTATTATATTTCCTTGGTCAGGTGTTGATGTATAACCTTATTGATGTGAGCCATTGTGTGTTTTGTCCAAATGGTCAATCTTTGGTTAGTGATTGTGTATCCTTCACCTGTGGTTTGTCGGGATTAGGTATGGCTGTCTGTTTCGCCATAGAGTTCTCATAGAGAGACCTTTCCTGTAGTGTCCTATGAGAGAGAGTGGCTTTCGAGCAGGGGTTGTGCCCAAAGTGGATGACAGGATAACCCGTCGGAAGTCAGATAAAAAGTGATAACCTAATAATTGATTAGGGGGTGGTTAGAATAAATATTAATTAAGATAATGTGCCTCGTGCATAGGTGTAGTGCTTGTATAGGGCTCATAATGTTACGAGAAGGCCTGGAATGGAAAACTTACCACCTTGTCTTCATGAAAGGATTGGTAGGGTCCACATGAGACTTAGTTGGTGTCGGAAGCCAGGAGAGGTTACAAGGATAGAGAGTCGGGACCTAGGAGGTTGTAACGTGGTATCCATCTTAAGCTATGCAATGACACTCTCACCTTAGAGTCACTAGTGTTTGTGAGTTGAGTCACATGAATGTTTGTAAATTCTTGTAGTCCTTTTGTACTTGTCTTACTTTGCTTGCTTGAGGGTTTTCTACTATCTCCTAGCACGGTGGGGTGCTTCCATTTTGGGATCACATGGTCGGGTGGTAGTGCCACTTCCCATCGGATTATCTGGAATATATCTTCAAGCGAGGAAGGGCTTCACTGTTGTTCTTGGTTCGTGGTTCATGTACCAGCTCATGTTCATGATCATTATTTAGTTGAGACCTTGTGGTCATTGTATCAAAATTTTATGTAACCTTGATATTGTAACTTTGTAATCCGTGGTATTTGTGGTAACCATGTATTTATGGATATTGTAAAAGGGAATCATTGGAATGTTTGTTATTTTAGTTGCCTTAATCTTTTGTATATATGATCTATGAGAAATGAATGCATTGGAGTACTTTGATTCTTTCATTATGGAATATGGATGTATGTGTAGTTTTTGTATTAAGCATTTGATTTTCCTATTTAGATGAACAGTTGGATTAACTGTGGTGTTAACATAATTTGTGAGTTAATCTTTGTTGGTAACCCTTAGGAAATCATGTGTTAGTCTTCCACTATGTTATTAGACGTGCAATGGTTATAATTAGCGCACTTGTTCTTTTAAAAAAAATATTACGCCCTTTTAGTTGCCTAGTTGTATTGTTTTCCTTCAGGGTTCCTAGCGGGGCATTACACACACTCGCTTGTGTGCATCAGTTGTACATATTAGCAAATTTTCTCATCTACACTTCATCATTCCTATAGTTCATGTCTAACCACCAACTAGGAGAATATAGAAGAGGAAGATGACACTTTTACTAGTTGGGAGCTGATCAATGACAATGCCCGTGGAGAAGTGTGGGGTAAGTCTTATGATAAAGATCTATCTTTTGTTGGCATTGCATTAGCTGCCTATGTTTTATGGACTCTAACCTTTATTTTTAGTCAACATATTTTAGAGCTCAGTCCTATTACAGTAACATTTTTAGGATATTGAACTATTTTAATCATATAAGTATACAGTTTAATATAAATATTTATTTTAAAGAAATTTCATTTACTTGTGGATTTTTCAAATTAGTTGACCCTCCTCATATTTACTATCCTTCCTATGTGGTTGCCAACTCTACCACTTTCTCCTCTTTATGCACCACATTCTAGACTAATCTCACAATACTTACCTTTGACTTTAAGAGCTAGTATATTCCTTATAGTTGCTTTCCTCACATGGCCTACTACTCCTAATCAATCCTCTCAAAAACTCGTGTTGCTTGTCTTGTAGCTTGAAGGGGAAGCATCCGTATCTTTGAATGGCTAGCTCTTCTTTATACTCCCAAATTCAATATTTTCATTCCATCTATCATTTGTGCAACAAAATAAATTCAATTAATACTAGTCACTCCTCTTTGCAATTGTGCCAATCCTTAGAAGATAAAATTGTGTGCGTTGATAGAAATGACTACAAACCAACTCAAATTCACCATTTCCAAGAAAATATTCTCCCTCATTAAATATGGGACATTTATATCTTGAGTACCAAGTACAAGAATCAATGCTAGATAAAGAAACACTCAATCAAAATCCTTCTCAAGTTTCATATGACCCTCTCATGTATGGCAAGAATTTTTCTATTATGGTAGTTAGGTGGATAACTCTCTAAACAAGTGGGAAAATTTAAAATTTGAAGTCATGACAATAGATGTATGATGTCCATAGACCAGACATGATACTCCTCCAACAAACTCCTATAGTAACAAAATTTTTGAGCTTCTATTCATATAAATTAAGTAAAATTCAAATAATAGTCATATAAATTATCAAGGTATTTTGTTGTTTTTTTAATAAGAGAAATGCAATATTGAAATAATCGTGGAGGTTTAATATAAGTGTGATGTGACTTCTAACATACAAGGATTAGCCATGATAATATAATACAAGGTGGAGAATGCAAGATGTCTTAAATCTAAAGGAATGGTTCAAGAAACATGATATGAAAAGTAAGGTGCATGTATACATCATGGGGATGGCATGATGCTCCCTTATGTAGTAAGATGATATAAAAATAAATTCATAATATGACAACAAGGTGACACTCAAAGTCAAAGTGGCTTCCGTTGAATATTAGAAAACATGCATAATGCAGAACCAATTGAATAGGATTGTCAATTGCTAATGAATCACACATACAAATCACTATGTATTGATGAACAAAAGAAATTTGACAGGTCAATGTACCTATACTCTATACATGATTCAGTGAGGATACACAACAAAAGGATTCTTAAACTACCAAATCTTGTACTATTGCATTAAGTATTGCAATAAAAACAAACATAAAACCAAACTTCGATAATGATACTGACCAACTTCCCCACTTGAACTCCTACTATTTAGAGGCCAATGAATAATGCTAACAACAAACCTATGGACTCAAACAAGGCTTTTCAATGGTCTCTTGAAGAGGTGCTAGATATTATGTACTTAATTGGTTGTAAACCACAAGATTTACCATTGTATGTAAATGTATGACTTGATAGTTACAATGGCCCACATTGGAACCAAGATGACCCAAAAAGTATACCTATAACACCCATATCTTTAGCTAATCATAGATATATATTGTTATCCAAGACATGAGAAATCACCATACATAAATTGCAAGGACTAATGTTCCCTAAAACAATAATTGATATAGATAAAACAGAAAGATAAGGCTTAACTTTTATAGCTATATATAGGGTTAAATGGATAAAGGGCCTTTGAATAAAACCACCATTCTCATTTGATCAATATTCAAGAATTAAAAATAATCCACACAATTATCAAGAAAAAGGAAGAGTCCTAACTATAGTGGCTCTCATTATAATATGTAAAGGTATGTAATTTTAAATTTAACCTCCTGTAGAGAAACTTTCAATTTATTCTTTTCATTACTGTCTTCATTGTCTAGATTCTTTATGAAAATAATACTACTATATTAACAATTTCTTGTTGTACAAGTTGCTGCTTGATATTCATATTTACCAAGTCAACTACTTCTCACATGTTTTCGATGCTATAATCTCACACCTATAATCCCTTTTCTTTGTTCACAAACTTTTATTTTTATCCATTTTGTACTTTTCATACATAAGACCACCAATGCATTCATGATAAAATTTCACTAACTTCTTGTTTCAATGTGTAGGAGTGCAACAAAAGAATAACCCAAAATATTTTTCTAGCCTCATTTTGTAAGCATGGTGAATCATCAACTTCAAAATACTAAAAAATTAAGTTTTAAAAAAATTCCTTCATTTCAATATATCCAAATATGTAATACATATATTTTTTTAAATGTTGCAAACAAGATTGTAAGTAAATATTTAGACAATAAAAATATACTTCCTTAACATATTTATTTACTTTTATCTCTCTATCAGCATAAGCATCGTACCCCTCCTGGTGCAATTGCTAGTATATATAAATAGGAAGTGGCTATCCAACCCCTAGAATGCACCCAACATCCATTATAATGTATTTATTATGTCACTAAATTTCCCTTCTCCAAATCAATCAAGGCTGATACTATATTTTATTTGAATTAGTGGATGGAAAAGCCTAAAGAACAATTTTCTCACTCCCTTCTTACATTGCATATTCATTTGTCCCTAACTAATAGTTAATTAAAATAATTTATTTGTTTCATGTATTTAAGTGTTACAAACACATCAAATTAAATGCTTCTAGTTTTTATTGATAGATTTTTTTGCATCCTTATGTGAGTTTTATATGCCTTTTACATAATTATTAAATAAATGTAAACATAACAAATATTGTAATTAATTTAGGTTAATTACAAATAATTATTAATCATGAAACACTCCAAGGTATTAGAAAACAATATCTATATAGATTGGATAAAATGAGGTTAAAATTTAAGTATTTAAAGCATGGGCAAAATAAAAAGGTCCTTCTTGATACAATCATAAATATTGGAAAAATCATGTTTTAGTAAAATGACATACTATTGAGAATAACAAATCCATTCTATATTTTTTTATCATTTTATTCAAATTTGAAAAATAAATAAAAAGATTGTTTTACACCATTTGATACACATTCAACAAAAAAAAAGGATTTTATAATTATTTTCGTGAAAATCACATGATTTACACACTCAATGATGTAGTTGAAGATGCATCCATTAGAAAATCATGAAAAAAATATGTAAAAAATACTTGTAATTAGTAGCAATTATTCTTAGCTAACTTTTTTCTAGTTGTTTTCTAAAAATACTTTAAAATTTTAGTGAAAAAAATAGGAATATTTTGTGTGCACTCAATGTTTGGTCCTCTTAATCTTAACTATTTATTAAACACCAAGAAATTTAGAAAATTACACTCAAACTAGTATAGTTGTTGTTGTTATTATCACATCTCCAAATTTTGAGTTTAAGCATCTTGAATTAGATATCCATGACCATATTTTGTCTCGCATTTCCATGCACTTACTCTTAATGAACATTTATACATAAAAGTATGTTGGATTTCATAAAAAGTAATGTATCCAACTAGATATATTTATGTGTTTGTTTTTTCCCTAGCATATACACTCTATAAGAACTTGCAAAATCGAGCAAATGTGTGCAATAAGAATATTTTTTCTCACAAAGTCAAATAAACATAAATTGCAGGCTTTATTTAATTATCTTGGAAAATGAATAAATAGGAGAAAGGTTGGAAACTTTACTTGTACTAAAAGGTGTTATTGAAATATGGTATGACATAATAGTTATTTCGATGCCATGTAATCAAGATCTATTAAGACATAATGATAACTATATTTGTAGCATAAATCAATACATTAAATATCAACAAATGAATGTTTGTGATCATATTTGTGTTTCCTCTTCTTATTGACTAGGATAGGTGAAATGAATTAGAGTAGAGAAAAATACTATATGATAAATAAATGTAAGCACATGAATATATAAAGTAAGTAGCCTCAATAGTATCACAAGAAAAAAATGTAAGTAAAACACAAATCATAATCATGTAAATCATATATACTAAAGATATCATCAAGGCATCTTGTTGCCCCTAATAGTATAAATCATAAGGTTGAAATGGGTCTAGAGGCATAATATAAGTATGCTATGAGGAAAGAATAGTGTCACTTATAGTACAAGATAAATAATGAAAACACACATAATAGGATAAGAGAAGTTGTGATATCTTTGATGTTGTAAAATATCTCAAAGAACATAAATAAACATGTAAGTCCAAAATAGTATGTGAGAGGTATATTGATTCTAACGTACAAGGACAAACATTATAACATGATAGAGAATGGAGAAAGCATGAGAACCCAAATCTAAAAGCATGGATTAAGAAGCATGATATGAAAAAAAGGGTGCATATGCATCAAGGGGATACCATTATACTCTTTTATGGAATACTATAATATGGCACTAAATGTATGATATGACAATAAATGCACAATATGACAACATAAGGTGTATGCAATGATCAAAGGTACTTGGAACCAATATAGGCATGAGATAATACCATTATAATGCACATAGGTGTTAATGTAGTATAAGCATCATAGAAAAATTTGTAGTTGTATTATAGTTTAGATTAACTAAATCATTTGGAAAAATCATTTCACCAAAAAAAGTTGTGTAATACCTTTACAAGTTTGGTATGTTAAGATGTATAAGTGCATTGAATTCCCCTTATACCTTTGTGAAATTCTAACCCTAATTTTGACTCTAATTCTAAGTATAACCTTTCAATTCTAATCTTAACTATGACCTTAAAAGTATGTGTAATTCTAACAAATGAATATAAATAAAAATAATAATCTATTGTTTTCTCTATAATAATAAAAAATTATATATAAAATTATATATTGTAACCGTCTCCCCGCCTGCAAATGGAGTCAACCCTAACGCGTGATTTTCTAAGGCTCCTAGCAAAGAAAGATCCAATGAGGAAGGTAAGTGCCCTAGCACTATCTCAGGTTCCTTCTGCATTTCGCCCAATTTGGAAATGTTGAATGAAATTGCCTCAGAAAAGTCTAGGTTAAGTAATACGGCCATTTTCTTTGCATGTGTTGATGTCGAGAAATGCCCACCTAGGAAATTTTTAGACGAATGGTTTCATAACCTCTGGAATTTAAAATTAGGGTTTAAAATATCATTTTGTAGACAAATTCAAAAGGGTCTCTACCTTATTTTCTTTAATTCTCACGAGGCTCAAAGGGAGGCTCTAAAGCGTCAATACTGGATAGTTGGAAATACTTCCTTCCATACCCTAGCTTACTCTCCAGAGGTAGTCTGTGATGAGGTTCTCGCACTATCCTCCCCTAGTTGGGTCATCCTCAAGGATGTCCCCCCCTTCCTTTGGCATTTTCTTCCACAGTTAATGGAACCTTTTGGAAAAACAATCCGTATTGATGAAACGACCCGCCTTGTCCCTAACCTAGATGCCAAAATGCTTGTATCGATTAAGCCAAGGATTGATATCTCACCATCTTTAACCCTAAACGTCAATGAAGAAACCTTTGTCTTCCCTATTGAAATGCTTGGAGGTTTAAATGCATGCTTTCTCTATAAAAAAGAAGGGCATTTCAGAAAAATTGCTCAATCATTAATCGTAGAAATCATAAACCTAATAGTAACTCAACTGATGCCTCCACGAACCCTAGAACCAAGATTTCTCAACACTCATCCACTCCACTCCTTGTTAATGAAGAAGCCGCTATTCCCATCACCAATTCTTCAGATTTAAAACCCATGCACATTGATCACTTGCCCCTTATCTCTGATCACCTCAGTCCGGCCTCTGACCTGTCAATTGGTCCTCCAGAATCACCCTCTGACTGTTTTCAGTTGGTCACTTCTAGAAAGCGTAGGAGGAAAATTAGCAACTTGAATGCCCCAAATTAAAGCCATCCTACTATCCCAACTTTCAACCAAGTAACGGGCATTTGCGATTATCCCCTCCCTACAAATAATAGCTCACCCACTCCCGCTCGAACCCCGACAAACTTTGTGGTAAAAAAAATGGTTAAGAAACTTGAGAACCCTAGCCAAAGTGCTGATGCTGCTAGCACCAGTGATAACCCTGCAAGTGTGATGATCAAATCTGAAAGCCCCAAGAATTTGGACTCCTCATCACCTGTAGGGCTTACCCCTAAAGTTAACATCACCAACCCTTTGACAACCTCTATGCTCAAAGAGTTAGAAGATAATCATGTTATTGAAGTAATCTACGCCAATAAGGGTCTTGAAAAAATTAGGTCTAGCACAGTGCTCCTTGGCTTTCCAGACTCCTAGATGTCTAGGTCCAACATAGGAGGAATTGCAGCTACTAGGAATGAACCATGTGAAGTTAGTGAAGATGAGGACCACCTTATAAAAGGATCCTCCTTGACTGAAAAAAAAGGTAGGCCTATGGGCTCCAAGAATAAAAAGAAGGCTGGAGATCCTTGCGGTCTCCCTAGTTGAACCTCTTAACCCTCCTCTCTAATGAAATACATCTCTTGGAATATTAGAGGCCTTGAGTTGCCTGATAGGAAGTTTGTCATCAAAATCTCTCTGAGCCACCCCAAGAACATAGATTTCTTGATGCTGCAAGAACTTAAATCCGTGGGTTTCCATCTTGACAGCTCACTTGACTTTATCTGGAGAGATGTAATCAAAATTTGCACCAACCACCTGAAAGGAAAGGGAGGAGTTGGCCTTCTTATCTCCCCTAAGTGGGAAAGCAAAATTAGGGAAAAAGGGATCTCCCCTTGCAACAGAGAAGCCTGGGCTACCCTAGATATTAGGGGCTCTAGCTTTGGCATTTTCTCTATCTACGCACCTAATGACTACAAGGAAAGAGTTTCCCTTTGGATCTGGTTGACTTCCCTCCCAAGTATCCCCTGGATAGTGGCTGGTGACTTCAATATGACTGAGCATCAAGATGACAAGGTTGGGGGACTTCCTTTTGAATGGAAAAATGCAGAAAAACCTCACTTGGACAAACTTAAACAAAAACTCTAGTTATTTGACCCCCTCAAGGGCACTAAAACTACTGCTTCTAACCTATGGTACACTTGGTGCAACTTTCAATAAGGCTTCAATCGTATTTACTCCAGACTGGACAAATTTTATGTTAACAACGACTTCTTCTCCTTCTCCCCTAACCACTTGGGGAGTGTGGTTGTTGTCTTGCCAGTTACCCTTTCTGACCATTTCCCTATCCTTGCAGTCATTAACACTAGAAATGCTATCCCCATCAGCAGCCCCTGTAGCAAGAAATTTATTCTCAACACCTCCCTCCTCAAAGACCAAGATGTTCTAGGTGCCCTTAAGGTGGTCAGGATCTTCAACCTTCAGCCTCAACCTCCCCAATCCTGCACTCTTAGGTGGACAAGGAATGTCTCATCGTGGCAGAAAGTACTCCAAACCATTGGCCAAAAGAAAGCCAAGGACTCTAGAGCCATAGAAAAAACTCTCACCCATCGCCTCCATGCCCTAGAGCAGGATATTTAGACTAACCCCTCCTCCCCCACCCTGGCCAAGCATGTCTCTAAAGCTAGAGACATCCTCAGAAACCACCAGTAGGTCAAAATCAGGGGAGCCTTCATTAGAGCTCGCAACCATTGGCTCCAATTTGGAGATAAAGGCTCCAAAATCTTCTTTAACCTCCTTAAGAAGAAACAAAATAGAGAAAAAATTGATAGAATAACTACATAGACAACAAGGAACTCCTGGATCTCATTGATATCAAAGAGGCTTTCAAAATGTTCTATAGAACTCTCTTTACCTCAAAAGATAATGAGGCCTCGAAAGAGGCTCGACACAAATGTAGTACCATCATCCCTAAAAGGATCTCTGAAGATGATGCTCTCCTCCTCAAAGCCAGGATCTCTATACAAGAAATTGTCGATGCCATTAAAGCCCTCAAGGATAATAAGGCCCCAGGCCCCGATGGTCTCCCTACAGAGTTCTACAAAGCCAATCTTGAATGGATCACGCATGACCTCTATGACATATACAATGAAGCTCTTGACAATGGCACTCTGGGAGAATTCATAAATAAAGGTATTGTTCAACTCGTCCCTAAAGAAGGGGACAAAGTGCTCATTAAGAACTGGAGGCCAATCACCCTCCTCAATGTCTCCTATAGAATCCTTTCCAAAGCCTTAGCTACCCGCCTTGAAAAGATTCTTCCAAAATTCATTTGCTCTACCCAAACTGGATTCATTGAAGGTAGGTACATATTGGAAAACCTTGTCACTAGCTGGGAATCCATGGAATGGGCTAGAACCTCTAACCAAGATGCTTCCATGTTCCTTGTGGACTTTGAAAAAGCCTATGACAGAGTCAAGTGGGAGTTCATCCTCATGATGCTCCGAGCTTTTGGCTTCCCTAACGAGTTTTGTGACTATGTCCGAATTCTCTTCAAAGATGCTTCCACCATGATTGAAGTTAATGGAACCCTATCCCAGCCTATTCCTCTCTCTAGATCCATAAGGCAGGGTTGCCCTCTTGCCCCTGCTCTATTTGTTATTGCCTCAGATGCCCTCTTTTATCTCCTTAGAGATGATACTCTATCTCCTAGAGTCCATGGCATTGTGCTGTCGGATGACTCTGAATTGCTAAATATCCAATTTGCTAATGATACCTCTCTTTTCCTGGAGCTCTCTAGGCAAAACATTGATTCCCTCAACCTAAAAATTGACACCTTTAGTAAAGCCTCTGGAGCCAGGATCTCTAGCTCTAAATCTATTTTACTTGGTTGGAAGGATGAACCTCTAGACTGGCTACAGCAAGATGGGTACTCATGGGGAGGACCCAACATGATTGTCAAGTATCTTAGTATCCCCTTCTCTATTTCCCCCTCTCTTCAGGACATGTGGACCTGGATTAAGGGGAAAATTGATAAGAAGCTCAACAAGTAGGATAATAGGATCCTCTCCCTAGTAGGTAGGGTTCAAGTATGTCAAAAAATCCTCTCCTCATACAGTATCTACTACTCTTCGGTTTGGATGTTCAACAATTATCAAATTTATGAAATTCAAAAGGCTATCAAACGCTTTCTCTAGTCTGTTGGTAAGGGCAAAAGAAAGGCCCATGCGGTAAAATGGGCCCGGTGCCACTTAGACAAAAAAATTGGAGGTTTGGGCCTTAAGGATCTTAAGCTGCAAGGAATCTCCCTTGCCACCAAATGGATATTTCATGCACTAGATGGGCAAGAACCTTGGAAGATTCTTATTAGAAACAACATTCAAAATGGATTCCCCAAGGCTGCCAAGTCATGGAAAGTCCTCCCACTCAGTGATCTACTTGTTGGAAGTTTCTCGGTGTCTGTCCAAGGCACCTGGGTGTTTAAGTCCATCTAGAAAGCCTGGGAGCATGTGCGTAGACTTATCTGCAACTCTAGCATTGACTATGACAACACTATACATGGTGAAAGGTCGATATGGTGGAACCTCCACCACAACTCTAAGCCACTGGCCTTAACCCAAGGCTGTTTTGCTAGATTCTGGCATAACAAGGGGATCAAGTATCTTATGGATATCCTCAAAAATGACAACCTCATCACCTAGGAGGAACTTAGTAGTAAATTTAATCTCCCTGCTTCGCATAAGCAGACCTACAATATGATTAGGAATGCATGTAACAGCCTCAATCTTCTTAAGAACACTCATGTTGACACCCACAGGTACCTCTCATTCCTTTGGAAGGATGGCTCCCCACTCCAAAAAATTAAATCCAAAGTTATCTACAACCTGCTTAACCAGGACACCTCTGTGATCGACCATGTCAACACCCTATGGAATGTCCACCACAGCCCTACCGCTTGGTATAAAACCTTTGAGAACCTTTGGAAATCTCCCATCCCCCCTAAGATCAAGTGTTTTAGATGGCAACTCTTACTGGATAGATTGCCTATTAGGAATAATCTAGCTGCATATGATCTCTGTTCTATCTACAATAAACCTGAGTCCACTCGGCACATCTTCCTTGACTGCCCTTTTGCTAGGGAGATCTGGTTAATGTTTGGAATATCCATTACTAAGCATGTCTTCACTTATGATATAGTTACTGGTTTCGTCCATAATCTTAAAAAGGATGCTAACTTAATTTGGTAAAT
Organism: Cryptomeria japonica; assembly: GCF_030272615.1. Lineage (NCBI taxonomy): Eukaryota > Viridiplantae > Streptophyta > Pinopsida > Cupressales > Cupressaceae > Cryptomeria > Cryptomeria japonica. Next base: position 714,657,834 of record NC_081412.1, read on the forward strand.
TTTGTCTTCTTTTATCCTTTGGTTTATTTGGAAACTCAAAAATGAGGAGAAGTTCCAAGGTAATGCTAGGGAACTTACTGGTTTTTTAAAAAAACTCACACATTATAAAATTGTTGTACAGGTTTGCTTCTTGATAAATGTTGAATGAAACAAACTCCTACGGTTCCTCAAAGAAGGCCAAGCCACCATGTTTATATACAAGATGCAAGATGGTTATGAATGGGCAAGGATCACAGAAAATCAAACTGCCTTCGAGAGTGCAGTTAAGATACTGATTAAAGAACTCCAAGATACCAGAGCTTGCCCCTTCAACAGGGTTGACATGTGCATACAAATCATGGAAAGGAAGAAGGTGGTCTAGATGGAAGGACCACAGGGGTGGACCACATGGCTAGAAGACCAGGATGAAATCCTCCTCTAGTTCCTTATGGAAGCAAGCACAACTTTATTTTGGTGCTTTCTTTTAGTGCATTGTATATGAAACTCATCTAGTTCTTTTTGGTTTCACTGTTGAGGCCCTGCCTCCCCTGAACTCATCTGTATAAACATATTTTTTGGTCTCTCGATTTATAATATTAAAAAAAAAATTATATATTGTTAAAAGACTATATAAATTATATATAATTTTTTTATGTTTTATATTTTATATATAGCTTATCCAAGATGAACTATTGTTATCTAATTTTTAAATGAATTGCAACAGTTTTAACATAGAATTATAGCATACAGAATAATGTGCATATTGCCGTGTGCTGAGTTTGTGGATTTGATCGATGTCCACAGCAGCGTAAAATCTATTTACTATTTTTTCTTGTTTTAATTTTGTACATCAATTGCACTTCTTTCTGCAATAGCGAATTGGATTTTGAAAAGCAATTATCAATATCTTTGAAAATTATATTAAAGAATAGGTTTTTAACTGAACTAAAATGTACCGTACGACGAGGCCTATTAGCTCAGTTGGTTAGAGCGTCGTGCTAATAACGCGAAGGTCACAGGTTCGAGACCTGCATAGGCCAATTTAAGAAAGTTCGCAGGTTCTCATTTCCTGAGATCATTACCTACTAATTACGCCATTGACTCGGTGCCGCCAAAAAATGCTTTGTTGTACGCTTTTATAGTGCATAAGAGGTTGCACGACTATTAGCAAGGGTTGCTCCCTCAACTGGGATCATCTCTTTTTCTCAAGCTATTTCCTTGCTAGTTCTCACTCTAGTATGTTCGCCTTGTCTTATTGTTACTCCTCTTGGCTCTCTTTTTCTACTAGTCTCACTTCTCTATGACCTCCTTTTATTCTTATTCCAATGCACAAATTTCCCTTCTCTATCATCCTTGCATCTACCTTATTCACTTTTCAATTGTATATATCAACAATTTCTCTTATTTGTAACTTGTCCAATCACTTATCAAGGAGAATCTTGAAGAATAAGATGACACTCTTACTCGTTGGGAGTCAATTGATAATACTATCTTTAGAGATGTGTGGGAAAGTATGATAATCAAGATCCACTTTTTCTTGGCATTGTATTAATTGTCTAGTGCTATGTAGGGTTTGCCCTTTGTATTCATCTTTGTTTGCTACTTGATCCTATCAGATTTTATGAGTATGTCTTTTTGTTGCTAGTCTCGTTGCTTTCTATGACTTCCTTTCCTTCCGGATCGAACTTTAGAAAGGTGCCAATATATATAAATATATACATCATGTCCACTACTCTAATTGCTCCCACACAAGTCAAATGAAATGCTTGTTCAAACCCTAATTTTAGTCGAAAAAGTTGTCTTCTTAACTTTGGTATGTTTTCCTTGTCTTTACTCCTTTTGCTACTAGTCTTTTTGCTTCTCTATGACCTTTCATTCTTATTCCAACACACAATGTACCCTTATTTATCCCTCCTATGTCTCTCTTCTTCTCTTCTCTCTTTTTGTCACAGTCCCTAGTGCGCATCAACTATATAGATCAACAATTTCCCTCATCTATTCTATCGAACCACCTATGAAGGAGAATCTTGAAGAATAACATGACACTAATAATTGGTTGGGAGTCAATTGACGATACTATTCTTAGAGATGTGTGGCGAAAGCTTGATGTTGAGGATCCACTTTTAGTTGGGGTTGCATTAGGTATCTAGTGTTATGTGGTCTTTGCCCATTGTTTTTATTTATTTTTGTTTGGTAATTGATCCTATTAGACTTTATGAGTATGTCCTTTTGTTGCTAGTCTCATTCCTTCCCTATGGCTTCCTTTCCTTCCTATTCCAACTTCATAAAGGTGCCAAATATAAATATACACCATGTCCACTACTCTAATTGCTCCCACACAAGTCAAATGAAATGTCTGCTCGTGCCCTAATTTATGTAGTGACTAAAAGTTTTGAACAAGTAAAATAAGACATGAGTAATATGAAGTGAATGTAATGGATAATATCATATGAAAGAGAATTAAGTAAAAATCAAATCATCATTATGAAAATTATAAAGGTATTTTGTTGTATTCAATATGGAAAAACCAAAAGATTGAAATGGTCCTATAGATATAATATAAGTGTGGTATGGGGAAATATTTACATCGCTAATTTCACTCTTAATACATGATAAGAATACAAGTACACATATTATGATAAGAGGAGTTGTGATGTACTAGATGTTGTAAACTATCTCTAAGAACATAATCAAATATGTGAGTGTAAAATGATATGGGAGAGGTATGTTGCTTCTAATGTTCAAGGATAAGAAATGATAACACAATACAAGATGGGGAAAGCAAAATGTCCCCAATCGAAGGGGACAACTTGAAAAGAATGATATAAAAAAAGGTGCATGTATACATCATGGGGATGATATGGTGCTTCCTAATTAAATGAGATAATGTGACAATTAATGATATATTTTGTATACAATAATTATAGGTTAAAAAAAATTATAGACATGAGATAATATCATGGTAAGATACATAACTGTAAATTTGATATAAGCATCAAGTGAAAATTTGGAGTTGTGTTGCTATTTATAGACCAATTAAATCATTAGAGAAAATTATTTGATAAAAAAGTGATGTTGAGGAATATTTTTAGGAGTTTGATGTGCTAACATGTGTATGTTGGGAAAAAAAAGGTCTCAACCTTGCATTTACATGAGGTTACTATTTATAGTAAGTTTTCATTTCAGCACAAAATGGTGTGAAATTCTCCCCAAAGCTTCTAGGTTTCTAGATAAGCATTCCAATAAAGTTTCATCACAAGATCAGAGTTAGTTTTGAAGATATTTAAGTTTTTGTTTTGGAGGGGTCCAATGAAAGGTTTAAACTTAATTTTGAGGACTTTAGAGGCCTTGAAACACCCTAAAAAGTAGGCATAAATGACATATCCATTCATAAAGTGATAGAACACTTCGCAAGCTTTTTGATGCTTCAAACGGTTCGTCAATCAGACACACGGTTCACAAGTTATGGCCTCCGAAAGTTTATACTCCTGAAATAGGAAATATAATTTGTATTAGACACATAAATGAGCTGTAAAAGGGAGGGGCATGCATTCATGTGTGTTGTAACACATCATCAGGCATCTAGATTGGAGAGAGGGTCGGCTAAACTTTATTGGATGGTTTCAGCCCATGGTTTTATAATACCGTTTTATAGTTGCTTGTATTGTATTTCTTATATATGAGGTGTGTGAGATAGAGTTTGTGTGTAAGAGTCTTATGGCTATTGAATTACCTCTAAATTTCTAATTAGTGGTACTCCTATGAAGAGCTTGCTCTGCAAGTATATTGTAATCTATTTTTTGATTGCTAAATAATATATTGGATGACTTTTGGAGTGTGGGTTTTTTTCTCCCAAAACGGTTTTCCCTACGTAAATCACTGTATTGTGGTATGAATGTTATTTATGAGTATTTTTGTTAAGTTTCTATAACTGTTGTGACGATCTGTAAAAGTTTTTGCATTACCCTCCTCTTGAGGTTAGTGTAAGAAGTTGTTTTGCTACTCAACTTCCTTACATTGTAGGTATGCTTAAAAATTATAGTATACTATAATATTATATAATAATAGAAAATTATATTAAAAAATAATAATTTGAAAGGATTATATATGCTTATTTGTAAATTTTAATATTTTTTAAAAATTACATTATATAACAGCGAAACGCTTAGTAGAGTGTTTTAAGGTTTTGACTTTGGTACAGATCGGATTTTTGTGAAGGGTTAACGATGAACCAACAGTTGATATTGCATTGTAATTTGGTGTAATGATCTGTATATCGATCTGAGATGATCTCTTATGATTTGTATTGTAAATTCAAGATGTAATTAGGGTTTGGTGGCCGACCTAGTTGAGATGACTATTTAGGATGGCACAATTGATGTTTCTGGTGTCAGTGATTTGATTCGCCATGTGGGATTATATAATGTTTTGCATCTCGGTGAGGTTATGACCAACATGGGTCTTGTTACAACTTTAGTCAAGAGATGGCATTTTGAGACATGTTCATTTCATTTGGTGAGCGAGAAGGCTTTTGTGACTCTTGAGGACGTATGGAGGATACTCCACATTCCTATCCATGGAGAGAGAGTCGTATATGATCATCAAGTAGGGGCTACTATGAGCTTTTTGAGTTAGATGAAATTTTAAATGAGTTAGATATCAATTTTCCATTTTGTTAAATCTCATGGAAATATAAAAATGTCTATTTAATGAAAAAACTCACATCTATGAAAAATAGGTCAAACATTGTTGAAAAATCTCCTATTATTTAGTAGCTTTGTGTAAAAAGAAAAATTGGTGGAAAGAGTTATTGTTGAGGTAAGTAATTATCAATTATTCTTAGACAAATTCTCATCTCAATCAAAGTCAAATAAGATACCTATTTATGTTTTTTATGTATTGATATATGTAAAATTATCATGGACTATTTGATCATTGTATAATTTAGTAGATAAATCCTGCAAATGATAATATAGAAACATATTCAAAATATAAATTAAAATTGTAGATATTATTTGTTTAGGCAATTTATGGATTTCTCCATACCTTATAACATTGTATCTTTAGAATGATTATGTTAATTCAATTTTATATTGCTTTCAATTGATGGTCACTAGATTTATAGATAAATTATTAAAAATGTTAGAGTTAAATTTTCCATTGTGTTAATTTTTGTTACATATGAACATATTTACAATTTTTTTAAACTCCTAGCTCTGAGAAAAAATACCTTTATGTTTAAGTAGGTCAATTTCAACATTCTTTAAAAATCTCTTAGTATTCACTAACTTCCAGTAAAAAAGAATTTTGTGGAAAGTTTTATTAGCTAGGTAAATAATTATTAACTAATTTTAGACATATTCTCATCTCAATCTATTTAAAGTAAAATAAGATAACTATTTATAACTTTTATGTATGAATAAACCTTAAAAAAATAACTATGAAATTGAAAATAACTTGGAAGACAAATAAACCACTTGTAAGTCTTTTTCACGTGAAATAACAGCGTTGATATTAATATCAATTATGCCTTTATGGATATAGAAAACATCAAGAGAATGAAGGGCATCTCTGATATGCCAGATTAAGTGCATTGGCCAGCGGCAATGCAAAATCCGAGTGCCTGACCGCAATAATCATTTTGGTTTCCACAGCAATCAAATGTGCCTGTCCAGACAACCATTATCATCGCCTCACCTATTATTCACGCCCACATCGCCTCAAATGCCCACTCCCACTATTAATATCATCACTAACAACAGAACTACCTTTTCCTTCGCTATTTTGTGCTAATGCTCTGAAGAAAATATGAGAGGACATCTAATTTATGAGGGGACATCTAATTTATAAGGAGTATAATGCAGATAAATGTTGACAGATAAGCTCAAATTCACATAGTTTCTTAAAGAGATAACTATGAAATTGAAAATAACTTGGAAGACAAACAAACCATTAATAAGTCCTTTCACGTCAAATAGAAGCGTTGATATTAATAATTCATGGATATAGAAAACATCAAGAGAATGGAGGGTATCTCTCTGGCAGATTAAGTGCATTGCACAACATCGGTGCAAAATACAAGTCCCTCGCCGCAAGTATCACTTTCGCTTCCGCAGCAATCAAGTGCGCCTGGACAATCATTTTAATCGGCACACGTATTAGCTGTGCACACATTACCTAAATACCCACTCCCACTATTAATATCATCACTATGAAAAGAGCTCCCTTTGCCATTTTGTTAATCCTCTAAAGAAAATATGATAGAAAGCAGAGAGGGGACATCCAATTTACGAGGAGTAGAATCCAGATAACTGTTGACAGATAAGCCCAAAATATGATTTCTTGGCCACCTGTTTTCTTTGGTTATGCAGATGGAGGTTTTATTTTTTCCAATTACAATTACTGATATTTCCATCATTCATGTATTGAGATGGAGGTTTGCTAGTGTTCACATTCCCAGTTCCAGGTCCACGGCTACTCCATTTCTACGCCTCTATATTTAATGGTTTCTCCTTGGAATTTAGTTGTGATCTTCTAATAACGAATCTTCTTTATTCTTTTCATTAAAAACCGAATGCCACTGTAGACTAACAAATACATTTTATTCCTGAGTTTAATTGTAACTAGTTTTGATATGAAATGTTTCAGATTAAGCGAGGGGAATAAGGTATCTTGGCACAAGAAAGAAAATTACAGCTACCAATAATTGTACACATCTGATTTGATTCTTTCATTTAAGAAGCACACTCGCAAGTCATAAAAAATCATATAGTTTTTTAAAAGTTCCACTTGACACATCCGAACTAGCTGCAATAAATTTCACTATAGGGATAGAGCACAACTCGGTAGATTTTTCCTTATATCTTCAATGAGAGCATTCTATTATTCACGCACACATCGCCTGAAATGCCCACTCCCAGTATTAATACCATCACTAACAACAGAACTACCTTCGCCATTTTGTGCTAATCCTCTGAAGAAAATATGATACGAAAGTAGAGAAGAGACATCCAATTTATAAGGAGTATATATAATCCAGATAAATGTTGACAAATAAGCCAAAATCAGGATTCCTTGGCAGCCTGTTTTGAGTGGTTATGCAGACGGAGGATTCGTCCAATTACTTCTATTTTCAATATTCCCGTTTTGAGATGGCGGTTTGAAGTTGGAGCAATAAAAACTCATCATTTTCTACACTTTCCTCACTTATTTGCTTCTCTTTTGTATTGTATGGCTCTGTACAACATTGTACTAGTCTGAAATTTATTTTAATTGATGGAGGACTGACTTATCTTTCATTTGTCATTGGTTTGGTGTAATTTCATCAAGTTTCAAGAAAGTTATGGCCATTTTACTATAGGTAGTCCTAGAAGACTTTTTTTTTAAAAACATTTGCAGCTGCAGCAATTAGTATGGCATGTACGGTACTCATCATGGCCTAAGAATACTTGGAGTTGTTTGGAACTTGAATGTACTTTATTTTTCCTTTGGTCTCACTTAATTTTATTGTGTGTTTTGAATGCTATTAGCATTTTTCTAAAACTGGTCTGGAACCCTAGTTAGGGTAACCAGTGGCCTTTAAAAATGTATAAATCCTCATTCCACTAGTAGAAAATGCTAAAAAATTTGTGGAATGGTAGATTTTTGTATTTTCTTTCATAATCCACGCTTGCAGGTGTGTAAGGTTTGGTTTGCACGTGTTCATAATTTACTGTGAGTCTGATATCCTCATGTATCAGGTCTAAAGGAGGATTGAAAACCAAAGTTGTGAAGGTTGGTGAAAAAATTGGACCCCACAAGCTTGCGCAGTGTTGGGAAAGGTTGTGTAAGGTTCATATTGAGTCAATACTACCAAAATTGGATGCAAACAACAAACTTTTGGGCTAAATTTTATGACTGTCCTATTGGGATAGAACTGATAGTCTTAGTAAACCCGTGAGTAGTCATGATTCTTCTTGTTTAGAGTCACTTGGAAACCTCCCTATGGTGTTTGGTGATAAATTAGGAATGCTCCTAGACCTGCATTGGGCTAGAGAAAGTCAATCTTTAATGTTGTCATATTGTTCAAGGGTTGAAACCCCATATTTGCCAACTAAAACACTGTAGTTCTAAAGGATTTGGAAATTGGTATTGTAAGACAACAAAGGAGAATGTCACATAGTTCCACAAGATATAGCACAAGTCCTTGTTAAGATTTCCCTCTATCCAAACTTCATGAGTAAAGTTCCAAGTCTTTTAGTGGCTCATGGTGGAGACTAGTAGATATGCCCAAAATGAGTTGTTTTGAATGTTGTGTTGTAGAAGCCTTATAGGTTGAGATTGTTATTTGAGTCTAACCCCTACCTCTGCATCAAAGATGGGTCTCAAAAACTAGGACATGTTAAGTAACAATGAACAATGCAAATGCAATCTCTTGCAAACAAGGAAATGGAGAAACCAATTAGAAAAAACACCCACCAAAATTGAGATGAAAACACAAAATAACTTTCAAAGAGAAATGAGAAGGACAAAAACCCATGTGAGGAAAAAGTCTCCCCCATAAGAAGAAAGAAGAGAAACCAAGTAGCCCCCGCCCCCCTTAATGTAGAATGTGTACCAAAGGTAGATGCTCTAAATTGGAAGCTTCTTAATGAGCATCGATCAATATTCCTCCCCTTAGGAAGAAACAAAACCAAAGATGTATGTATGAAGTCTCCCCAATCATAAAAGTAAGATGTAGAAAGGAAAATCAAGATTTATGGAGTCTCTGAAATTTTCTCAAGTGTCCCCATGTCGATATTGAAAGTTTTCCCTTCCAAATTAGGTATACTAGGCCACAATCTTGAAAAGGATAATCCAATATCTAGTGAAGATGAATAATGAACATGATCCAAGGGCTCGGGTGACTCCTCTAAACATAAAGAGGCCTCCACAAAATGTTGTACACAAGTATCCACAATCAAATTAAACTCAAAATAATCATCATGTACATAATTAACAAGAGGGTAAGAGTGATCCCTTGAAAAAACTAAAGAAGGATCATCTTCATCAAAGAGAGAATGAATATCATCAATGATGCCTCCCAAATCTATGACGTAGGACTCCACAAATAAACCTACAATATCCATCAAGAAATCTTCCTAAGGAATTATAGCTGGACGACAATGTATATCTCACTAAAGTAAATCACAAGAAGATAAATTTGGTAGCAATATAGGAATAATCAAGAGAAATAGTAGATGATATATCAATAGGAGGAGATGGAATGAAAATTTGAAGAATTGCGTCAGATGTGAGAACACCTAATTTCAAGTTGTTGAACACTACCAGATTGTTGAGAGTTGGGGAAGGGGTGAATCAACATATACTAAATCTTGATCAATTTAACTTCTTACTTTATCATTTACATTCCCAATCATGAGCATTTAAATAGATAATTTAAATCAGAAAATCAAACACACATGAACAATGATATTTTGCATGGTAAACCCAAACTAGGAAAAAACCATAGTAAGAAGCAAAATCACAATATATATATATATATAACTAATTATAGAGTTTAGGCCAAAGGCCAAGGAGCTCACTACTCTAAAAGTTGACTTGTAGGATAAGGTACACAACCTTAAGGCAAGATAAAGTAATTAATTTCACACATTGAAGATCACTTCTCAAGGAAAGATACAATTGTTCTAATATAACAATGTCAACAAAGTTGAACTATAGAATAGAGGCATCTACTAGAATAGCTCATGACTTAGTACAATCTTAAATAGTCTTCATCTCTATTTTGCTATACTTTTGAACCTCTAATCTTTATCTAAATGATTTTTATACCCACACTCATCTCATTCTTTATCAATACTATGTTTCTATCCATTAAATATCAATCACAACATCAACAACATCTACTAGGTTGCCTAACAAGATGTAACATGTATATGCAAAACCATTGACCCAAAAATAGTCTCTAAGGAAAATGAAGCATTTCAAGAGTTGCAACATGTAGGAAAACATTATAAATACTCCCAAAATAGCTCCTATATAACCACATGCTACCACATGGACCAAAAAACCATGAGTCGATCCCAAAAGATGAAAATGTTAACTCATGCCAATATACAAAGCTCAAACTTCAATCTGAATCACCAAAAATATTTGCGAATGACCAAAGAGCTAACATAAAACATAAGGGAACCTTAATCAACCAATGACAATACTTAATCAATTGCAAGTCAAGGAATGTAACACATTCCTCCGCACCATTACCCTGTAACTAAATTTGTCGCCCCTCTAACATAATTAACTCTAATTGTAGATCAATTTGAATACTAGAAACATAAAATGAGATAAGATATTTTATCTCCAACACCATTCTCCAATGGTATAATCATATGTCATAGTTCCACCACAAACTATATTACCTAGCCTTCTATACTACCTTACTATTATTGCACAAACTAAAATGTCTTCAACTGTACAACATATGAATATCTGAAATATAAAGAATATAAACTCACAACTAGCATATATCAACTGTATAAACATTAGATACACATTTTCCACATATAAGATCAAACTGTATGATAAATTGTTCATTGAAATAGTTAGACATGACTGAAACATCATACTGGTATATCAAGAATACCAATAGAGTTCTAAGAACATCAAAAGACAAATTTTTATTCTATTTAGAAATTGTTCAAGTGAGTTCCATATATCCGCAAGCAACCAAAAATCACTGAGCTATATTAGGCAACAAAAGTTATACACCCAGACCAACAAGATAACATCACCAAATTGCAAGATGTATCACCATAGCTTTGGATCTTTCACTAGACATCATATAATGTATGAAGATATAGTTAAAATTCACCTTTCACCATTTTGTAGCACTGCATTGTATTAGACCAGATCCTTGAATCAACCAAGACATATTCCAATCAACAAGTTTGACATTAATGAAAACAAAGACTTATATGTACAACAATATCCCCCTTTTCATTAATGGTAACACTTGTGTAGAACAAAATACTTATTTCTCAAAACACTTTTCCACCTTTGACATCAAGGAAAAAGGGTAACTCTTATCCCCTTACTATCTATTTATATACATCTATAAGATCCTCCTATCAACAATAGTTCCAAAAATGAAATCCTAAAAACAAGTAGTCGACATATTGCCCTAATATATCTTCATTCATTCACTATATTAGCTACTAAAAATAGATCATCCGAAAAATTGTCAGCATGACTTAAGAATATCTAGTAGGCCAGATGTTCTTTTACTATCTACCAAAAATTCACAAGGGAAGAATCCCATTAACATATTGTATATATGAGGATTTGACTTTGACATTCACACGAACATTATAACCACTAGACTAATTTTGCTAAGATTCCCTTTAACTCTTGAAAATCTAGTAGGGTTCCACAAGGTATCCAAACCACCAAAGGCATCTTCAACATCACTAACAAATAAATCTGTAGTATATCATTAATTTTTAACAATATTTTAAAAAACTAATTCTTTCATTTTGATTTCTTGGATAAGTAAAACATCCACTTTTTGTTCCATGAGGGTACATCTCAAAGCATACTGTTTAACATGGTTATTTAGCTCTCTGATATTCCAAGAGTTAATCTTCATAAGACAAAAATGATATAAACTCTAAACTTAGCACCACCTAGTACTAACAATAGAGCCTCACCAAAAAGGGGAGGTATTATCATTGATATACTTCTTCTTTTTTTACTTAGAGAGTCTATCCAATATTTTTGGCCTCCCACCAATGACTTCTTTTGCTACATTTCTATTTCTTGATTCTCTTCGAGAAAGGCATCTTGATTACCCTCTCCTCCAACATCTTCCTTCTTTTTCCTTTTAGAATTCCCACCAACCTGAGTCTATTGAACCTCAGAGGTGCCTCAGAGTTGTCTTCCTCAAGGCATTTTTTAATTTTCAACTAAGATGGAGTAGAAGAAAACCCAAGTGACACTATATTGTCCTTAATATATTTGAACCCTATATCAATCCTTTGTTGGTTTTCAAGAAAAAATTGTCTATCAATATTCATTGAGGAGATATGTGTCTTTGGAAGACCACTATGAGTCACATTTGGATTCACATTTTCCTTATTTCCTTCTAATTTTGTGGATTAAACAACTTCATTTTGATAAGGTGAGTTAACCCTTTTCTCTTATTGAGACACTCTCTCATTATTTCCTTATAAAGATTAGATTTGAACATCCCTCTTTAGATTAGATGCATCAATTGTTCCTTAAGCATTATCTACTTCTAAATCTTGACCTTATTTCTTTTTGACATGCATTTTCTGGACACTTCAATCCTTATAAAGAGTTTCAAACCTCTAGGTGCACAACAACCTCCTTTTCTTTTGTAGGATGTTTCATTTTTTAATTTTTCATCTACAAAGAAGTCTTGGAAGCTTGAGTTATTGTGCTTTGTTTTGATTCATGACAACATGTCTTGTGTTGTCATTGATGTTAACCCATCTTGTATTATTATTGATGTCACTATGTGAGGATTCTAGTATTATTGAGTTATCTGGTGAAGATGTTGAAATAATGGTGTAGTGAAAGTTTCAATATGTAGGAAAGAGTACTTATGTGTTCTAGTATTGTGGAGATGGTGAAGTGTTTCAGAAAGGATGATATAGTAGAAGTTTCAATATGAAATAAATAGTATTTATGTAGGAAAGAGTTTTTAATGTCCCAGTGGAAGAATTCCTTGCAATCCTCCACTATGTGAAGATTATGTGCTATGGTTCTTAATATGATTTTTATGTTTTGTGTATATTGAACTATCTAAATTATAGGTCCTCTATTGCTCTGTTGGAAGAGTTGGTTGGTTGGTTGTTGTTGTTGATAGTAATTCTATATGTTAGAACTAGCTTGGAGAATTCTTGGTGCCTTCTAGACATATGGATTCATGTTCTACAATTCAAAGGGCATGTTCATGTGGTTTGTGTAGAGTTATAGTTCAATTTTCAAGTGATGATTTGAGTGGCAAGAAAATTTATGATGTTCTGAGTTCTATGTTGTCAACTAATCTAGTTTCCAGTTTACTTTGGTGTTGTATCCTTCTTGTACCATATTCTTTTGGTGCGAGTTTTCTTTGGAGGATGAGTTTGGTTAGTATTTTGGGTCTTACCATGGTGTGTGTAGATCAGCATAGTGAAATTTGTATTGGAGATTTATTTTTGGGCCAACTAAATTAAAATGCTTCAATGTTTATCTAAACATTTCATTTGATGCCAACTTTCGAAGTTGTATTAGCATGTGCGATTCATTGGAAAATTTGAAAGTGGTGTTATAATTTTTTTGTTCTCTTTATCTCCTAGACTAGACAACAATAGTTGTTATTGTTTTGGGTGGCAAAATTTATTTTATATTGTCTATTCTCTTTGTGGCTGACCTATTAAAGGGTTTTAATGTTTAATCTTGTATGAGTGATGGCATGGAAGGAGCTTTAATTGAAAAGAAACAAATATTGGTGGTTTGCAAGTAGATCTAATATTGAGGATGTGTCAAAGTTAGTTTTGAGGATCTTTGAAGATAATATCTTTTGTTGACAGAGTTTTGAGATAGAGTTTGAAGTCAAATATGTTTTCCATGATCATGGTTGCCTAACATAGTGGTTAATGGATAATTTCATGATTAGGGGATCTTGTTTATTTCAATTTATCTACTCCTTTCTTTGCCAGAAGACAATGAGTCTCTTAACAACTTTATGTATCTTTCCTGAGACAATGTGTTTTAGTTTTGCAAGTCATTTGTATGTTTCCCTAAGGTTGTGTACCTTAGTCCAACAATTCCTCTCAGGAGAAGTGTGTTTCAAAGGCAACATTGTAAAAAACTATATTCATATTGTGAGTTTGAGTTTCATAGTGGTTCTTCCCTAGTTGGGTTTTCTATGTGAATCTAGTGTTCATGTGTTTGTTGTCCTTTATGGTTTCATGATTTATTATTTTTGTGACTATATGTGTGGTTCAAAGTTTGAAAATCATAAATTAAGTATTTTTTAGGTCCAGACTTATTCACCCCCCTTCTCAGTTTTATGGGGTGTTCAACAAGAAGGCATAGCACTATTGACCATTTTTATCCTAATTTAACCTCTAAGTAGAGTTACTCTCTATTTCCTTATTTTTTGCCTCTACTAGAGACCTAATATCATTTACCTTCTATTTATCCATATTTAATTACTAATTAAGTTCATTTTGGGGGTTCAATCTTATTCTCTTCATTGATTGATTCTTCTTAAAAGGTTGTCGTCTACAATCAGTATTGAAATGACCATGTCTCCTATAGTTTTTAAAGATTTCACTTGTATTTTCATATTAAATAGGTTGTAGCCATGAACCAAACTTCAATTTTAAAGTGATACTAGTAGGTAGGACTGAGTTAACAACCATGTTAACATATATCTCAACAATAATCAGCCAATATTTTTATTGGGCAACTTTATTAACAACCAAAAGATGCGTAAAAGTATTTGCAATCCCCTTAAATACTATAAGATTCTATAATTCTAATGATAAGGTAGGGATGTGGATCCAAGTAGGAGCCACTGAACCTAGATTTGTAGAGGGGTCAAAACATGTCTTCCACTTACAAAGAGACAAAAAATTCAAAATTTTTCTTCCATAGGTCCAAGGACCTCCCCTTAGAACCTCAATAGGATCATATTTAGTAACAAAGTTAAACAAAAATAGGCCATTTGGCATAGCATTGATTCTAACATTGCCTTTTAATTTTCACAATGAATCAACTCAACATCTAAATTGATCTATATTGGGTTTGAATGAAAGAAATATACCAATCAAAGAAATCCTTAGCTCAACAAGAACTATATTCATCTGTCATTGTGGACATCAACCTCTAGGCCATGTACCTTGCATGAAGACTTTGGAATGTCTAATGATCTCCCAACATCCATTTGGTGAGATATGTCACCTAGTAACTTATCCACAAAAGAAATAAGATCATCTTCTGCAAAGAAAGAGCCTAGATTGTATGACGGAGAGGCGGGGGAAAGATTTGCGAATTTTTTTCCCTTAAATCTTGACTTATGCTCTTTTTCAAATAAATACCTTTAGATTGGGAAGCCCACAAGGGTCCCGCAAAAGACTTTCCCATCTTTGACCTTGCAAGAAACAACAAAAAAAGAAGGCCATAGAAATTGCCTAAACCCTAAACCTTAGTTGTAGATCTTAATACCATTATTCATTTTTTATTTTGAAATATATTAGTGGAACAAGGAATTATGGAATTCTCTTCTCATGGTCAAATGATTTCAAGCTAGTAGGATACATTAATACTGATTGGGTAGGCAATATAGATGATAGGAAGAGCACTTTCTGATATGTTTTTAAGTTTGGATCAAGTGTAGTATCTTGGGATTCAAAGAAACAATCAATTGTCACTCTTTCATTGACTGAAGAAGAGTATGTCGCTCAGCTATAGGGATAGATTTTCAGAAAATATGGATGATCTAAAAAAGTTGAAAGACTTACAAATTAACAACAAGAGGAAACATAGATCTATTGTGACAATAAATAGGCTATAACCTTGTCAAAGAACCCATTTTTTGATAAAATGAATAAACATATTGATAAAAGGTATCATTTCATCAAAGAGTTGATCAACACTGAAGAAATATTTCTAGAACGTTGATGATTTGAAGATCAATTTACAAATATCTTTAGAAGGCACTAGGTAAAGAAATTTTTTTGGTCAAAGAGAAAACTTGGACCCATGTCATAGATGGAAGTTGTGATTAAGGGGAAGTGTTGCAATTAACCTCTAGTTGCCTCATTAATTTCTCTCCAAACCTTCCTTCCTTTCCCGCCACCTATTATCTTCTCAACTCACCATGTCCTCTCATTCACCATAGACATGACAAATTTAAATGAATTTTTTATTGCATAATTTTACCCTTAGAATTTTCCAATGCTGACATATTAACTGCATTTAATTTTTTTGGTTTGACTACTCTTTAATGGGATTATATGTTGGATGTAAACATAGGATAAAATGTAATTAATATTTTGGTTTTTGGTTTTCCTGTAGGGCATATACAAAAAGCTTAGTGTTTTTCTTATAAGTAAATAGTGAAAAAGGAGAGCAACAGTTAAAATAGTTGTAGCAATAGCAGAAAAATGGGACACCATTTTTCACTTAAATTCATGAATGCAATGAAAGAGCCACTCTATATACCATCTTTGTAATGAATGTGTGTGTATCAGTTTACTCTGCACTTATCACTTTTTTTGTTTTCTTTTCTCCTCTACCTCTCTTACTCACATTGACGTGTAATTCTGCTATTGTACTATTTCTTTGATTGTCATGTGCATTTTGTTGTATTGTTGTAATATGATTTCTTGGACTGACTATTAGTTGATTTATTTTTATTTCACATAGCCTTTTTGCTACTCTGTTTATTTTTTCTTTATTTCAATATAAAAATTAAAAATTCTTTCTTACATCAACTTTACAAATGAAACAAATATAAAAATTCATATTTATATAAATTATTAATCGATCTAAAAAGAGGCTTCCTAAGCTAGATTAAAACATTGAAGCCTAATATCCCATTCCCTAACCGTAATAATTAATTTCATAAGAAATGACAGACAATCACTTACACTCTCTCACACCAATAGTTGCACACAGCTGCATGGAGACATTGTTTAGGTACACATGGATTTTCACAATTGGAAAATGGGGTTGAAAGTTCTATAGTTGAGAATTAGGTGCAAAAGTTTTACAAAGTTTTTAGGATGATTCAGACATTGTCGAATTTCAATAGTTACAAAATGGTTAATAAAACTCCACAATTAAAAAATAGATATAAATTATCTACACTTGTTGGACTTGACACTTTCATACTAACTATAATAAATTTTCGTTCTAGGATATTTTTTTTTTGGGGCAAAGCACAAATGCATAATTTATATTATTGATAAAAATAAAATACACATATGAGAAGATATTATCAAAAAAGAGATAGATCATATTGTAGTTCAAGTTAGAGACTTCAACAAAACCACAAAGAAACTAACTCAGAGAGTATTGTTCAATCTAAGAAACTATTTGTACACCCAAAATGTTTGATTATAAACCTTGTACAAGCTACATTTTGAAAGTATATAACTATAAAGAGAGCTACAGATAATAGAAAAAATATTTATCTTAGAAAACAAAAGCCAAAAAAAACTACTCCATACAACAATCAAGGATAGCATAGGGCACTCTAAATATTTGGTGAATTCTCTCCCATCACCTCATGCCCTACACAATATTGAATGAAATTTTTCTAGATTCTATTATTTGAGCAAAATTTCATCAACATTTTGAATCACACTTCGTGGTCCATCATCATCATAAAATATTATTTTTAATCTTTTTTATTTTTTTTATTTTTTGAAACAAGGGGGTTAATTTGATAATGCTAATAAAGTATATGATACACCTCCTACAAATAAAAGTCTTTCTATCTAATATAACAATTACTTTTGAAAAATAAGGAAAACAAGATTGATAGCAACAACAAGAACAAAAAGACCTAGCAAATGATAAATAAAAAAGGAGACTCATCAACAACTGAGAGTAACCAAAATAAGGATATGATAGAAATTTTGAATGAAGCCAAGAGGAATGGGAGTAGTAGCAATGACCAACAAGATTGTGTTTGCTCCAATGACCAACCAGAGAGAACTAAAGAAGCAAAGCAAGGAACTAAGTTGAACAATAGAAAAAACCTAGAGGACTAGGAGACTGGATCTGTTAGTCAGGAGAAGGAAGAATCCATTCCGGATCAGGAGGCTGGATCAGGGAGTTAGGAGAAGGAAGAGACCATTCCAGCCCTATCACTATCAAAACTGGCTGAGGAAAACTTTTATGAATCTCAAGACCCTTTTGATACTGAGCCTTTACTTCTTTTAACCAATGGAAGCCCAAAGCCCAACCTCTGTGAAACCCCTTCTCATAGTGTGGATTTGCTAGATGGGAATCTCTGGATATTCAGATCGAGAGAAGGAAAATCGAACAAGGAGGAATTCAATGGAGGAATCTCAACTAGAAGCAAGATCAAGAAAAAGGCAGATGTTGGAAGTTAGAACAAAAAGTAGGGTAGGCCATCCCTAAAACATCAAAGGGAATAGGAAAGCTGGAAGAACTGTGTTGATGGAACACAGTGTTCCATTGAGTTAGCCCTATCCCTAGTTAAAGTATGAAGATAATATCCTGGAATATCAGAGGGCTGAAAGCCCCTCATAAGCAGGATGCATTATGGAACATCATCAGTGATCATAAACCGGATGTAGTCCTTGTTCAGGAAACCAAGATGTCTAAAGAAAAAGTTGAAAAGATTAGAATTTCCAAAGAAAATGGAGTCATATGATCAAACTCGGAGGGAGCTTCTGGAGGAACTGCGATTTTTTGGAACCAAAAGACCATTACTGGAAAGGAAATCATCTTTGTTCAGCTTGAGCATATTAAGGACAACTTTGTCTGGGTGTTATCTAATGTCTATGCACCTAATACCAAATCCGGGAGAGCTAAATATTGGAAAAGCCTTGCAGCTGGCAAACTCCAGTTTTCAGATCAAAGCTGGATTATTATGGGAGACTTCAATATCCTACTCAAAGATGAAGAGAAGATGGGAGGTATCCCCTTACAACTTGATGGGAAACAAGACCTCATGGACTTCATTAACGACCAAGCTCTCATTGATGTGGATCTCCAGGGCATCAATTTCACCTGGACCAATAGAAGAACCGGAGCTGATTTGATTCAAGTCAAGCTTGATAGATCTTTAATTTCTCCTAACTGGCTTTCTAAGTATAATTGTTCCCTTGCCTCTGTTATCAAAATTGGTTCAGACCATTACCCCATCTCCTTTACTGCCAACTCTTTTTCGGCAAAGAGAAACTTCCCTTTCAGATTTGAAAAAGCTTGGCTCTCCCATCCTTCTCTGGAAGCTTGCATTGCTAAATGGTGGAACTCTGAAGTGGAGGGCAAGGCTCTTTTTAGAATTGCCAAAAATCTCAACATCATAAAATCCAAAATTAAATCTTGGAACAAAGAGCTTTTTGGGGACATATTCAAGAACAAAATTCAAATCAAAGCTGAAATAAAGTATGTTCAGGATAGAATCCAAGAGGTGGGGTTGACCGAAGATCTTAGGATGGCTGAAAATGATCTTTTATCTAAATACCACTCCATTATTTTTAATGAAGAGATTTTCTGGAGATAAAGATCCAAAGCATTGTTTCTAAAGGAAGGCGATAAAAATATCCGCTTCTTTCACTTAAATGCTCTTAAGCATAGGGCAGCCAATAGAATATCTAGACTAAATTGCAATAAAGGTATCTTAATAGAGGACTGTGACATTAGGAAGGAAGCTCTCGAGCATTTCAGTACCTTGTTGGGTGATGTGGATATCCTGGATTTCAGCAAGAAAAACACCCTTTTACAAGCTATCCCTCCTATCCCGTCGGAAGCTAACAACCACCTTTTATCCCATATTCCCTCTAATCTGGAAATCAGAAAGGTGGTGTTCTCCTTTCAGGGTGATAAATCCCCTGGTCCGGATGGCTTCCCCATGTTTTTCTTCCAAAATTTCTGGCACATATTGGAGGTTGACATATGTAATGGTGTTAAGGAATTCTTTGGCTCTAGAAGACTCCTAAAGGAACTAAATGCTACCTTCATTGTCCTAATCCCAAAGATCCCCAGAGCTGATTCTCTTAACAAGTTTAGACCCATCAACTTGTGTAACTTTGTCTACAAGATCTTATCTAAGGTTCTGACTTCCAGGTTATTGGAAATTCTACCAAGGATTATATCTGTCCAGTAGAATGGCTTTGTCCTCAGAAGACAAATTTTGGACTCCATCATTTTCGTTCATGAAAACATCCACTCCCTGAAAGTGGTGAATAACCAGGGATTCTTCTTAAAGTTAGACATGGCTAAAGCTTTTGATAGAGTGAACTGACAGTTTCTCCTTAGGATCATGCAAGCATTTAGTTTTGGTGACAAAGTTATTCAGCTCTGCCCTCAACTTATGGAAACTTCCTCCTCTACTATTATTGTCAATGGCTCCCTGTCCAATTTCTTCAAAAGCTCTAGAGGTCTTAGATAGGGGGACCCCATATCCCCTATCCTATTCACTATTCTTCCTGAATGCCTGGGAAGATTCATCCTTAAAAATGTGGAAGATGGCAATCTTAAGGGCCTGAAACCTTCTTCTTCCAATGTTGTCTGCTCTCATGAACAATTCATTGATGACTCTATCACCATGGAGGAAGCCACCATCATGGAAGCTAAAAATATGAAGATTATTCTGAATACCTCTAAATCTCCCTCTGGACAAAAAATCAACTCGGATAAAAGCTCTTTGTTTTTCATCAATACCCCGGTTCAAAGGCAAATAAGGATTGGTAGGATTCTTGGCTGTAACATCTCTGAGTTTCCCTCTACCTATTTGGGGCTTCCTTTGTGTCTCAAGCCTGAGGATTACTTCTAGAACAAGATAATTGACAGAATTAACTTGAAACTTGCTGGCTGGAAAGGGGCTGTCCTAAGTCAAGCAGGAAAAATCACTCTGCTCAAAGCCACTCTCCAAAATCTTCCTATGTATGCTCTTAGCTTATTCAAAATCCCCTTAAAGTTTGCGGAAGCCATTGAAAAAATCCAAAAAAAGTTCCTTTGGTTGGGAGTGGAAGCTAAAAATAGAATTCCCCTTATTGCCTGGAATAAAATTTGCTCCCCTAAGGCCTTTGGTGGGCTAGGCTTAAGGAACATTGGTTCTATGAATAAAGCTTTATTAGCCAAATAAATATGGAGATTCAAACGGGAGGAAAGAGAATGGAACTCTATCTGGAAAAACAAATATCTCTATATGCTACCTTCTGAGGAATAATTCTTTGACAACTCTTTTAATGTTGAAGGATCCACCACATGGAATGCTGTGCAATCAGCTAAAAGTTGGGTTGCTGCTGGCAGAACTTGGAACCTTGGAGACGGGAGGAGAATAAGATTTTGGGAAGATAGATGGATCCTGGATAAACCTCTGGAGGAAATCCCAATGCTTAAAGATTGGAAAGACCAATTCAAAAGAAGGTATGGAGAAATGGTAAGAGATTACTGGATAAATGGGAAATGGATTGACTTTAGCCAACAGTGTCCGGGACTCAAGTTCCTTCAAATAGCTCTCTCTGCCAAAATCCCTATGGACAATAAAGATGACAGATTGATATGGAGGGAAACTCTGGATGGGAAATACTCTGTTTCCTCTGCTGTTGCTATTCACAATGTCCCAGTGGAAGAAATTCCCATCTGGGCTAAAGTCTGGAACAAGAAGTTAGTTCCTAAGGTCAATATCTTCTTCTGGATTTTCATTCAAAATAAGGTATTAACCCTCGACAATCTTCACAAAAGAGGTATTATTTTTCCTAACAGGTGTTCTCTTTGCTACAAGGAAGAAGAGACAGCTTGCCATATTCTCAATCAATGCACTTTTATCTAGGATATATGGAAAATCATCCTTTCCAAGTGGAACTTGAGTTGGGTCTTCCTGAACTCTATTGGTGACACCTGGCTTCAATGGCATTGCCCTAATTCTAATCCTAAAATTGTGGAGACCTTGAAACTTACTCTACCGATTGTTATCTAGAATATCTGGAAAGAGCGTAACAATGGGATTTTTAGGGATAAAAGGGCTTTTCCTGAAGTGGTTGTAGATAAAATCTTTAGGAGTATCTTTGAAAGCCTCTACTGCACTGATCAGGGACCTACTGCTAAAGATGATTTTAAAGACAGGTGGAACCTTTCTACCACTACTACTAGCAAGGAGACTAGAAGAGAAGGTCTAGTCTGGTGTTCTCCCCCACAGGGATGGATTAAGGCTAACTTTGATGGGGCCTCTAAAGGAAATCTAGGTAAAGCTGGATATGGGGGCATTGTTAGGAATTTTGCTGGAAGTTGTCTTAAGGCAGTGGCTGGTCCTCTAGGGAATCAAACTAGCCATTTTGTTGAAGCCTCTACAGCCTTGAATACCTTAATTATAGCCAAAAATCTAAATTATGATAAAATATGGCTTGGGGGAGATTCACTCAATATCATAAAGTGCTTAAAGGGGGAATCAAAGCCTTCCTGGTCTATTGAAAATATCATCATGAAAGCTAGGGAGATCATTGCCAATTTCAAAGAAATCATTATTCAACATGCCTTCAGAGAGCAAAACAGCGTGGCGGATTGCTTAGCAAATACTGGAGTTAAATCTGACTCCCAAATGATTTGGCATGAGGAGGATCTCAATTTAAATATCAAAGAGTTCATTAGAAAGGACCGTTATATGGGGAGAGAAGGATAATTTAATCATGACAATTAAAAAACATCACTTATGCCTTGTTGGAAAGGCCATCATTACTTGGTGTCGTGGTAGATCTTCTATTATCTCTAATAAAGTGTCGCATGCTTTGTGGGTTACCCAGTTTGAAAACTTGAGCCACATTGGAAAAGAAGGTGATAACTTGCAGAGAAACAGAGCAGACAACCCGTATCCAAAGATGGGAGGAGACCTAAGGCGGGAAGAACCAGACAATACATCAACCTGGAAAGCGATGCCAAAAGTCTGGGCAAAATTGGAGAAGGGCTCTCTTCCTAGCTTCATGGAGAAACTTGAGGACTATGACAAAGGTAGGGTTAACTTAGCCGTTTGCAAGATTTTCGAAAATAGGTCTAATGGCTCTTTTAAACTTTATGGAGTTAAGTTTAAGCTAGATGTTGAGCTTATTTCCACTGTGACTGGAATGCCCCACTCTGGGCTTAATTTCTTTCAAGACCTTAAGGTCTCCAACAGTGCGGTTAACCTGTTCCCGTGAAAAGAGAAAGAGAGAGCTAAAATTGGCAAGGCTACTGGGGGCTACTACGAAGTTGCAAACATCAAGAAGTTGTGGGGCTGGGTTCTGAATGCAATTATGAAGTAAATCATGATTGAAGGCCATTTTTTCAGGGCCCACACCTACCACTTCATGCTCTTAAACCATTTTAGACATGACAAAAAGGTGTCCCTGCCCTACTACCTCTTTCGGTCCCTCTCGAGGTCCCTCAACAAACACAGGACTAACCCTTCTAGCCTGATTCTCCACTGTGGGCTTCTGCTTCTCATCTATGAGCATTGCAAAACCCTCACCTTGCTGGAAAATAAGAGGATTTCTGCCTCTCCGGGCAAGAGAAAGATGGAAGAGGGAGAAACTAGCAAGGAGAAGGTGTCCTCCAGCAAAAAAAGGAAAAGCATCCCTGGGTTGGAAATAGAGAACATTTTTAAGGAAAGCAACAAAATGGAGACGGATGACTCCAATGGTGAAGATAGATGGAAAGATGAGGAGCTGGGTAACGAGGAAGAAAGCAACAATAATGAGCCTGGTCAAGAAAGCCCTACCCTCAGCAAATACCCTGGTAAGGACAACAACCATCTGATGGAAGAAGCGGAACCCAAGGATAACAAGGAAACCAGAGTGAATTCTGAGAAGGAAATGAACAAAGACTCTGAGAAGGACCCGACTGAGGATAGGGATAGAGAGGACAAGGAAAGTGCTAGTAAAGGGCTTATCCTAGATAACCTCAATAAGCTCTCTGAGGCCATAATGGATTTAGATAGATGGACCTACGAGACCCTGAAAAACCTGGATAAGAAAGGGATTAAAACAGATGAAAAGAGGGAGGATGAAAACAAAGAGTAGATTAATTGGAAGTAGGAAATGGAGAATAAGGTAAAATCATTGGAAGAGGGAAAAGAAGCGATGAAAAATCTGATGGGAGTTATCCCAAGTATCGTCTTTATTGTCATTAAAAACCTGGAGGACATCGCCAAGGGCATTGATCATACCTGCACTCCTACATCAGTCGTGGATCTTGACCTAGAGGAAGAGACCATCCAGACTGGAAGCGGTGATGCTAATCCGGTGGGTGGTACTGCAAAGAGAACCAGGGCTACTATCAAGAAAGTTGTGGCTGCTTTAGCAAAGGATCCCCCTAACTTCAAAGACAACATCAAAGAGCTGTATGATATCAGCAACACCCTGGCTAAAGCCCTGGAAAAAACTTGAATACTGGAAGGCCTGCTAGCTTTTTGGGGCTTTTTTGGGTTTTCTTCGATTTTTTGCTGGTTTTATGTGGTTTCTGTTCTTTTCTGTTTCTCGTAGCTTTGTTGTTTAAGTTCTGCTTGTAAAGGGTTTCGGGGCCCCTTCAAAACCTGCTTTTTCCTTAATCAAAAACACTTACTTACTTGTTAATAGTACTAATATTTAATTGGTCAAATAAATCTTAATAATGAAAATCTTATTATTATTGAGATTTGTAATATGCAAGAAAACATTGATTATCATCAAAACAGTGTGATCTTAATCTATCATTCAAATCATTTTCTTAATTTGTCATTTGCAAATGAGATTCTAGATTATTTACACTTTTACTTGTTTGCTTTCTACTTTTAATAGATGAGTATTCTAATTATGGATGAATTGTTACACAATTTTCTTTGATAGTGTCTATTGTGAGGACTTGAGTTATATTGGTATTGATGGATTTTTTTTTGCCTAATTTAAAACATACTAGGCACATATTTCTCTATCGATGTTGGGGAAAATTTTGTTTAAGCAATTATGGATTTCTTTGTGTCTTATAACATTACATCTTAAAAAGATTATGTTAAGTAAATTACATCTTATTGTTCCCAATTCATGGTCACTACATTTATAGATAAAATTATAAAGGAGTTAGAGTTCAATTTTCCATTATGTTAATCTGATTTAAATATGAGAATCTATAAATTTTAAAAAAATTCATACTTATTGAGAAAAAAATTGGATTTATCTTTAGATAGGTCAATGTTAACATTTCTAAAAAGTTTCCTTATATTTAGTAACTTTGTGTAAAAAAAAAATTGTGAAAAGATGTATTGTTAAGATTAGTAATTTTCAAATATTATTAGACAAATTCTCATCTCAATTAAAATCAAATAAGATAACTATTTATCACTTTTATGCATGAATGATGTGTAAAATTATCATGAACTTTTTAATCATTGAATAATTTAATAATTAAATTATATAAATAATATTATAGAAATATATTCATTAAAAAAAATAAACTGACTATTTTCATATACAATAATCACCAACATAAAAGAAACAACTATTAAATTAAAAATAACTTATAAGCCAAACAGACCATTAATAAGTCTTATACTTCAAACAAAAGCATTGATATTAATATCAATTATTCATCAATACAAGAAAGCATGTAGAGAACTAAGGTGTGTATCTCTGCCAGATTAACGTGAAATTGCGCATAGCGAAGCGGAAAAGCAAAATCCCACTCCTTGACCGCAATAATCATTCTGGCTTTGGCAGCAAACAACTTCGAATGCTTCAGCTGGACAATCACTTACATCGTTGCACTGAGTACAACTGCTGCACGTTATATCACGATCATCTGAAATGCACCCTACTCCCAACATTAATATTATCACTATCAAAAGAGCTCCTTTTGCCATTTTTGTTATGCTCCCAAGAAAATATGAGAAGAAAGTAGAGAGAGTACATCCAATTTATATTGAGCAGAATCCAGATTAGGGTTGACAGATAAGCCTAAAATAGGATTCGTTGGCCGCCTGTTTTGAGTGGTTGTGCTAGAGGTTTGCTGATGTTTACATGCCCATTTCCACATCCACCGCTACTCCTTGTAAGGCAAAAATGTATCCTCTATTTCTGCGCCATTCTTTTACTCACTATATTAATCGATTCTCCTTGGAATTTAGTTGTAATATTTTAATAAATCTGAATAATGAATGTACTTTATTCTTTTCATTATAAACCGAATGCCACTGTAGATCGACCAATGGCATGAAAAATTTGAAAACAAGAATGGTTAAAAAGTATATATGTACATTATATATTAAGGGTGCGCTATTCTTAACTAACAATTTTAAAGGTGTGAATTTTTATATTAAGCGTTGCTTCATCTGTAGGACCTTTAGCTCATTAAGAAAGACAGAATCTCAGTATGCACCTCAAACAAGTAATTCAATTGAGCCCTTTTTAGTGCAGCATCATCAAATTAAAAACTTCAGCTTATCATAAGTATATCTTGACAACGAAATTGTTTTGGAATGTAATCCCGTCTACTACCATTTTTTTAGCCTCCATAGAGTATTATCTCTCCCACAATTCAGCTTGTCTTTTCTATCACTCCAAACATGTGAGCATTCACTGTACCACATAAATAATAACAGCGAAGAGACAATATTTAACGTGGTTCACTAAATTTCGGGTTACATCCATCAAACAAAGAGTTCAATATTATTATCTAGTAAATCAAATCGATTACAACCAACAATCTCCTTACAACTCAATACCATTGCAAAATGCTACAAAACTAACCCTTAGCCTTTTATCAAGACTTATGTCAGTTACAAAATTAAGGTTACAACATTTCAGGCAATAGAAAAATACCCCAAACCCCCCATCGAAATAGGAAAAATTTAACTTTTGAATCTAATTAGGCTCCATATAACATCCATTTTCTAACTTTCACTCCTTACAACCAATCACTTTTTAAATGAAATTTCATTGCTTAATCTCCTCATTCATATTTTCAATCGCTACTTATTTAATTGTAATTAATAGCTTTGTTTATTGAGCTTCTTTTCTGGATATATGTGTTGGTTTTAGAATGTTTTTGTTAAGAGTTTATGCAAAAATAGAGCAAGAAGTTCTTGTTGTAGCAACAGGTCTAGAATAGAAAACAAGTAACAATGACATCTACGTCTAAAATAAGTTTCACAAATCCACATATTATAGAGTTCAATAGAAATAACTATGATTAATGAGAAATTACAATAAAGACATTAGTTAGTTCTCATAGCTTTTGGAGAATGGTTATCCAAAAACCTATTGATGCAACAACATACAATGCTTTATGTCAAACATAAATGGATTTGTTTAAAGACAGTGGGAGAAAGGATTCAAAGATTCAAATAGAAATATGGATAGCTCGAGAGATATTCAAGTATTTTTTAATTTTATTTTATCATGTTATATTATTTAGGGTTCAATTTGAATTATAGTTTAATAATTGTTATGTTTTAATTTGGGTTTTCTTTCAATTGAAAGATCCAACATACAATAAAAATTTAAATATTAAACTAATTTTAGTCAAGTTAAATTATGTAGATTAAAAAATATTAATAAATTTCTTTCATGTTGATTTAAATTTTTTGTAAGAGGTAAATTATTGAAATTCTAAAATTATGATTTTTCATAGATATAATTTCTTATATGTTGTAGTTGTGGATACTATTTGTATATATATCTTTTATAATCTATATATATTTTATTATATAATTTATCAACTTTATGATATCAAATATTGCAAACTAAAAAATTGCTAAAAAAATTGCATTTAGATAGTGGATTCATGAAATTCGGTAATAAGATGTAATTTTTTTGAGCCAATTAAAAACTTAAAAAATCATGCATCTTAAATTTGCACAATAGGTGATCTCAAAAACTGAACCTAGATTATGATGGACGGTGGTAAATGGGTAATCTAAATAAAATCTTTAGAAATGAGTGATGATTGGATTAGAAAAGTGTAATCTCATATCCAAATTTATGTAAGAACATGCCACTTGAAAATATATTATTTCATAATATTCTAATTCATTTTCAACCAAACATAAGAGAACATCACATGTTAATATATTTTTCACCATTGTATTCTCCTTAGAATTAATGTGGCTAACATATAAATGCATGGAACAGTGAAAAAGGCCATCAAAATGAAAAATAGTATTTTTCAAACATCGGGTAACTTATATGTTAAAGGTCAAGGTGGATCTGGAAGTAGAATTGATAAAAGATAAAGGTTATATTAAATTATAGTGAAAAATAGCAAGATGTAAAAATATATATTTTATTTAAAAAATTTAAAATTTAAATAATTAGTGGATAAGTATTTAATAATATAGTCGGTATATTAAAAAAAGTAAAACTATAAAATATTTATTCAAAATTTATATTGTTATAAATATAGAGACATGAAAACATTTAAATATATACTACTGAAAAAGCATTTAAAAATAAATGAATTACCTCCCAAGAAAAAAAAATAGTTCTAAAGTAAAAATAAAATATTTTGAGTAAAATTTATATCAACCATGGTGAAAATATTAGCATGGCTTTGTACCCTTTTGAAATCTCCCAAATAATGGTTGATGGGATTACTTGTCATATACTAGCAAACATTCCATTTTTTATTTTGTCTGGCCACATAAGAAACCATGATTCAAGTTCTTGTGGTAGCGGGCATTGCAAATTTAGTTTAGTGATAAAGTAATTCCAACACAATTTGGTGATCGGCTGATTCCTCCAAATTGATATGCACAAATTGCATCTTCCTGTCCCATGGATTCCTAGTTTACTAAGTCTTTCAGGAGTCAAAATCTTCCTTTGAATAGCTACCATGCAAAAAATCTTGCTTTTGGTAGGTATTCTCCACCCCAAAATAGTATTGTTGGCCAATTTTTTTTGGCTCATTGGTGTTTCCTTCACCTTGCATCCAATCTTTACCTTGTACTCCCCTCAGACCAAGCTACACTAGTGTATCACATCTACTTCATTAGTGGGGGTGAATATTCTGCTACTAATAATTTTAGTTAGTGCATCTTTCTATTCTGGGGGTACATTTACATTTTCTAGGGACTACCATTTCCACCTTACTATGCCATTTTTATTATATTTTTCTCCATGGTCTTTAACTTTCTCTCCCCAAAACCAATTTGCTTCCCATCTTATACTATCCAAATTTGGATAGTTCTTTAGTGCTTTGTGGCCTTCCCATGAGTTTAACTAGAAGGATGCATTCCCGCTACTTCTTATTTTCCATGTTCTGTGATTTTTTATTATGTGTTTGCACTCCATGATGTTATTCCAAAATTCTAAACCTTGTGGAGGGTTTTTAGTTGTGAGTATTTGAATGGGCATATTTGAGTCTTTATTCTAAGGATTTCAACCCATTTTTGGTGCTTTTTGTTATACAAAGTCTAGACAAGCTTGGCTCCCATGGCGAGGTTCATTATGCTCAATTGTCTTATTTTGATTTCACTTACATTTTGTGGTGTGCATATCTTGTCCCAAGATATGAAAGGAATTTTTTTTTTATCCTCAGTACCATTTCAATAAAACCTTCTCATGATCAAAATCAAAACATATTTCATCACCTTTAGAATCTTCATACAAGACATAAATAATACATGAATGGTAGAAATAATTGACTTCAACATCAAGATCCTTACAATGGATGTGAGTCATTTACCTTTCTACATTTCTATTTTGTTCTTGTAGCTATTGATCAAACCTTTCTAGTAAAACTTTTTGTTGATATCAGCAATGAGGGGCATCCCTAAAATCTTCCAGGAAAATTTGCCACTTTTTGATCTAGAATTGTTTCTATATCTTGCTATAGAATAGGTTGTGTGTTGATAAAAAAAAACTCTAATTTATTTTAGTTGATACTTTGTTAGATGCTCTACAATAACTCTCCAAATGGGAGCAAATATCTCTTGCTTTAGATCTATTGGCATCACAAAAGAGTATGGTGTCATCAACAAAGTATTGATGTATCACATGAGGTAGATCATATGTGACTTGCATGCCTTTCGATCATCCCTTTGATCTATGATGGTTGATACTTTTCCCCAAAGCCTTGGCCATTATGATGAAGAGGAAGGGTGGAAGTGGATCTCCCTCTCTTATTCCCCTCGAAGAGGCAAAAAAAACTATTCACTACACCATTTGCCAATATTGAGAATTTTGGGGTTCTTATCCAACAATTGACCCATTGAATCCACTTATCACTGAAGCAAGTTTTTTCAAATACACGGACTAGGAATCACCTAGTTTCTTTTCTTTTATTTATTCTTATATTTAAATATAAATTTAAAAAGATGAATAAATAAAGAATGCACTCTTTTGTATACTTACTATATTTTCCTTATTTTGTTTTTAATTTCTTTTTATTGTTTTTGTTTTTAATATTTTTTTTTTTTTACTTCTTCTTTTGTGGTTTCGTAGACTTATAAAAAATGACCACTTTCTTAAGTGAATATTTTATATTCATTTTAATCTCATTTCTCTATTTAATTAAATTCTACTTAATTAAATTCTCCACATTCATCTATTTGATTAAATAAGTTAATTTATTTAATTAAGTTCACCTAAGTCTTTTCTAGCCTTTGATTAAATAAAACACTTTATTTAATTAATTCCCCTTTCTCCCCTCTTAATTAAATTTACATTTAATTAAATTGATGCTTGCAAGTAAATAAATCTAATTTATTTATTTAAATCCTTCACTTGTATTTATGCAAGTTGCATCTATTTTTGTTGAAATAAAGTAATTTATTTTAATTAAAATTCCCCTCCATCCACATGCAAAATCCTGCATCTCCCACTTGCCTCTCTAAACCCCCTTGAGGTTCTTCTAATCATTTCTAATTTAGCCTAATCCATCTCCTAAATATTGTCACATCCTTAAGCAAAGGGAAGTCACTTCTCAAACCCTCAAAGTCTTCAATAATCATTAAAGGTTTTATGTCTTCAAGAAGTTAACCTTCAAAGTCTTCATAACAATTAATGGTTAACTCAACCTTCTTGCATAATTAGAGACTTTCTCTCTAACTCAGCCCTCATCTAACCCAAGGGTCTCATCAAGCATTCATGGCTTTAACCTTGGTTATTCCTTTAACCCTTGCACAAGAGTTTACCTATTGGGTAAAAGCTTTATCCAGTGGATAACCCTAACTTAACCTTAACCCTTACCTCCTAGGGTAACCATCATGTCTTCTAAAGCATTTAATGCTTCTTACATCTCCTCTCAAGCAGTCTCTTGTTGACAATTTTCACCTTTTCATTGGTGATAATTGTAAACATGGATTGATAACTTTCAATGCTGGCCCTTGCGAAGATTACCTAATCTTGATCCTCCATTGCCCTATTTTTCCTATAAATAGAGCTCTCATTCTCTCATTTTAGATATATCCAAGTTTCATGCATCTAATCTATAGTCATTTTATTAAGCATTTAGCCTCTCTTTAATAAAAATCATCTTAATAGCATTTAGAACTAATTTTAAATATCATAGAATATCCATGTTAGACTAGTATATATTTCTAGGATAGAATTACTAATATTTATCAAAACATCATATTCATGCTAGTTTAAATCATTCTAGTTTCAATATAATACACATCCACGAATGCATTCATGCTAAATTTATCAAACATCTCTCATTCTTGGAGTTGTCATTCCCAAGTCACTTTGCTCAGTGATCTAAGAGCAAAGGCATTGACTTGACGGATCCTGTGAGATAGAGAACAATGGAACATCCCTTGGAAAGTTGAGCTATTTCAATATAGCTCTATAACTTGCACCAAGAGTCCCATTGGTGTGTGGATTTTTTGGAAACTAAATTTTACGTTTCTACTAACCACTTTTCCCACACACAGTTTCAATTCCCTTGGTTTTCTTTTTTATTATTTTTACATTGTTGTTTTTCCTTTTAAATGTATCTATGTATGTATATATGTATATATGTATGTATGTATGTGCGTACGTATGTATGTATGTACATACATCCATAGGTGTGTACATGTATATGTATGTATAAATATACATATGTATACATCTATATGCATATGTATATCTTTGTATACATATGTATATGTATATGTATATGTACATATATATCGACACACACACACACACACACACATATCGACACATATACATATTTAGCTGCTCTTTATTTATTTTTCCTCATTACTTTTCTTCATTGATCTTTCTTGTTCTTTCCTTATTATTACAGCTTTCTAGATATATTAAGGGCTTTGTGCTGTTTATTATATTTTACCTTGGGTTCTCCTTGATCCCCATGCTCTTACCCCTCGTCTCTCTCTATATTTTGTTTCCTGGTTTGCAACTCATTATTTAATAATTCGTAAAGCTCTCTTGCATCCTGATGATGAATCATGAAACGTGATTTGAAACCTTTATGGTCAAAAAATCCTAGACAATCAAATCTAGAAACTACTAGCAATATAGGAATTACCTATCAACCAAAATCTAGGCCATAAGGATTTCAATTTTAATTACCATGCTGCTTGTTTTGGTTTTCCTTGTTGAATGTATTACTTCATGTGCCACTGTTATTCCTTCCACTATTGATCTTTTTGGGCGAAAGCACTTTGTTCCTTTGATATGAGATTTTCAAGGGCCTCTTTATGCCAAATAGTGATTATCTTGGTGATAATTTTGTAGACAATGTTACATAGTGCGATCGGTTTGAATTCATTCATGATTTGAGATTCTTTCTTCTTGGAGATCAAAGCCAAAATGGTGGGATTAAAGGATTGAATAATTATTATTAAATTATTTTCTTCAAGCTACCCTTTGTAAGTGGTCTGCTATAATGTCCCAAAAATGCCAAAAGAATTTGGTTGGGGAGCCATCAAGACCTAAGGCCTTGTTTGGATTAAGCTAAAATGTGGCTCTCCTCACTTCTTCCTTTGTAATTTCATTGTAAAGCTATGAATTTTACTCTTCAATGATTAGTAATGAGTTTTTTTTTTAAAATACCGTCTCTTTTTGATCAGTACTCTTGATTCTCTTTTTTTAGGATTGATTCAAAATACATGACTGCCTCTTTGTTAACTTCTTCCATGGATTGTGTCATAGTTGCATCCTCTCTTTTGATCTCAACAAACCTCTTCCTATTTCTATTAGAGATAGAGGTAATATGAAATATTTTTGTGTTCATATCTCCCTCCTTCAACCAAATTTACCCTGACTTTTAGCTCTAGAAGAATTCTTCCTTGGCCATCAATTCTAACAGTTCGTATTTTAAGTATTTTTCTATTTCAAAGTCATCTGCACTCATGTCTTTTTATATCACAACTTCGTTTAGTGCAATCAATTCCTTCTCAACTCTTTCCTTTTCCATAGATATATTCTTGAAATGATGCATATTCCAAATTTTGTGTTTATTATTTATGCAACTCAGTATTTTGTTGAGCTAGTAGAGCCTAGTGTGATTTCCTATGTTGATCTCATTCAACCATCTAGAAACTAGCTCAAATAGCTTTGAGTTCCTCAACCACAAGAAAGTGATCTGACCCAGTGAGTGGTAGAATGGTTTTCTCTAGTGTGATTGGTTGAATGTCCCAATCAACAAAGAGAAAAAAGTCCTGTCTAACCTTTCTACAATGCTAGCATATACTTTCCTCCAATTTGTCCATGTTTAAACACCATTTTTTGCTGTGCAATTCTTTGAGACTATTATTAGCTACAAATGCCAAGAAATTAGTTTGAATTTGAGAGAGTTTATGGATTCCTCCCCATTTTTATGAGTTATTTATGAATCCATTGAAGTCCCCACCAATGATTCCCTTCTCCATCTTCCATGACTCTAACATACTTGTTAACCGATGTCATGCTTGTCTTTTGCTAGAATTGGATACTAGCCCACACACATTGATAACAAAGAAATTTCAATTCCTTTGTAAGGACTTGCATCTCACAATCATCTTGTTCTAATTTTCTTCCTCCAGAATGCATGCCAAAGTTAAAAGATTCCAAACCACTCCAAGACCTCAAGATACACCCATCTATTCAATAAAATAGCCACACCATCGCTTCCATACATTGATCCTCCTCAAACTCTCATCTTTAGTCCATTTAGTCTCTTGCAATGTAAAATCAAATCATCTTTTCTTTGGTCAATTTGGTGCTTGACCAGATGCCATTTATTACGGTCATTTATGCCCCTGACATGTTAAGAACCTCGTTGCCCCTCGGAAAGAAGAAACTCATTCCTTGATCTCAATTTTGTCCACCCCTTAGCATTAGCTGCCAACACTAGTTTTTCTTTATTTGATTTTTGTCCTCTCTTTCCTTTGGGTTTGATGTTTGGGTTTTTCAGCTTTGACATGGATTGTTCTATGGTTCTTTTTGCTACTATTTCTCCTTCTCCATTATCATAGTTCTCCTCTTCTTATAAGTTTGTTAGACTATTCACTTCAATGAATTTTTCATAGCTTGAGCCTCCTTCAAGGATATTGGTTGATGGAGCATCTTCCCTTCTTTCTTTCACGGGTGTTTCCTCTTGGGCCTCAGTGTTCACTCTTAAATTCATCTTATTTGAAACTTCAATTCTTTCTTCTGGGGAAGCATTGTATTCTCCGACATTCTCCTTTACTTCTTATATTTTGTTCACCTCAATTTGGTGCTCCACATTGAGTGGGTGGTTGTCTTCAGATGTCTTATCCCTTTTCATTTTTCTAGAATTATCAATTTCTTGCCCGTGTATTCGCCTTGGGAGTTTCTATCTTGTCTACATGCTTTTCTCTATCCTCTGATATCCCCAAACTCTGCTTGTTCCTATGTGAAGGTTCTCCAAAGGTTCTTCAATTAAATATCTTCTCATTTTTCTTTCTGAGTTTAATTCTACTATTGATTCATATGTTTCTGCCTTGTTAGCAGTGACTGCAGACACTCCACCTTTCCATATTCTACTTTTTGGCCACATATCCCATCCAGTGTAAATTTCTATTTCTTGGGGCTGCAGAGGAAAAGATGTTAGGTTCAGGCATATTCCAGCATACGTCGCAAGGCATATGTCCTCCATTTTTGTATCCACCTGGATGATAGACCCCAAAATCCATCCTATTTCTTCATGTATTTCTCCTAGTATTCTATGGAAAGATTATATAGATGATTCCACACAAGTCTGACTTCAATTTCATGTTTTCATATAGCAAAGTTGGGGATCCACTCTATTATGTAAATTCCTGTGCCATCCATTAAAAATGGCCTTTGGTTCATTTCCCTCCATCTGTCCATACTATTTGGGAATTCCACCAAAAGTATTCATTTGGTAGGGTGCAAACGAAAATGTCCTTTCCCCAGTTTTTGTCACACCATTTTCTCATTTTTTCGTAGGGTGGCCTACCTCCCCCACATTTCATGAACATCCCAACATCTCTTAATCTTGATACTAAGTCATATATTTGGTTTCCCTCTAAAAAAATGCAAATAAATTTAGCAAAGGGTTGAACTATCGACTTACCTAGAGCCTTCGCCAGATCTTGTTTGAAATTCATTTCCGGGTAGAGTTTCTCTTCTCCTTTCCATGTCTTGCTTGTTCGGCTTCCTTCCATTTTTCTTATTTCTCTGTCAATCCCGGGCTCACCAATCTTTGGAGAGATCCATCATGCTTCTTTTGCTTTGTTGAAACTGACCATACCTTCACGCAAATTTTACACCTTGCGGTTGTGTTACTTCTTGTTGCTTTTGCCTTTTTCTATTAAGATTAGGGTTGGGATGATGTGTATTCCACTTATTCTTTTGCATCCATGCAAACTTGACATTCCATACTTCTTGTTTGTTTCCTACCATCCTCCCATCTCTTCGCACTGGTTTAAAACCTCTATGTGTTGGATATCTTGCATTAGGTCATATTGTCTTATGCCTTGGTTGATCGTTCCAACATTGCCTTTTTGCATTTATCTCCTCCCAATAGCTCCTTGCCCTTGTGGGATCTTATTTGCTCCTGGTAGATGTCCTGATCCAGATTGCGGATGACTGTGGCTCTCCCATTCCATGGCAGCTCGAGCCCTAATTTCTTCCATTGAGACTTCCCCTTTATGCTTCATTTGCCCATCTTCCTGTATTCAGTGGACCCCAATGTTGCTCCCTCCAATCCTGTTCTTCCCATCGCATCTGCCCATCCCTGCAGATCTTCTCTTTTCTATTGAATGACTCCTCCCTGCGATTCTACTCTCATTGGGAAACATGCTTCTCACATATTTCTCTATGGATGTTGAGTAAAATTTTGTTTAAGCAATTATGGATTTTTCCATGTCTTATAACATTACATCTTAAAAAGGAAATTATACTAATTCAATTAATATTATATTGTTTTTAATTGATAGTCTCTATATTTATAAATGAAATTATAAATGAGTTAGCTATCAATTTTCCATTTTGTTAAATCTCAATGACATATAATATAAAAATGTCTATTTTTTTTTAAATCTCACATTTATAAAAATTAGGTCAAATTTGACATTTTTAAAAAATCTCTTAATTTTTAGTAGTTTTTTTGTAAAAAAAATATTGTCAAAAGAGTTATTGTTGAGGTAAGTAATTATCAATTATTCTTAAACAACTTCTCATCTCAATCAAAGTCAAATACAGTAACTAGTTATCTTTTTTATGCAAATTATAGATTTCTCCATACCTTATAACATTGTATCTTTATAATGATTATGTTAATTCAATTCTATATTGCTTTCAATTGATGGTCACTACATTTATAGATAAATTATTAAAAATATTAGAGTTCAATTATCCATTGTATTAATTTTTGTTACATATGAACATATCTAGAATAATCATTTTGGTTTCCACAGCAATCAAATGTGCCTTTCCAGACAATGATTATCATCGCCACACCTATTATTCACACACACATCGCCTCAAATGACCACTACCAGTATTAATATCATCACTAACAACAGAACTACCTTTTCCTTCGCCATTTTGTGCTATTTCTCTGAAGAAAATATGAGAGGACATCTAATTTATAAGGAGTAGAATGCAGATAAATGTTGACAGATAAGCTCAAATTCATATAGCTCAAATAAATTTCCACTATAGGGATAGAGCACAACTCAGTAGATTTTTTCTTATATCTTCAATGAGAGCATTCTATTAAATATTTAGTTGATTTATCAACTCATAAAAATAGCTATTTTTTATCTTTAGTCTCCAAAAGTATATGGCTATTTTAAGGAATGCAATCAAACTATTCTCTATCTTCTATCTCCAATCTCTTACATATACATGACTAGTTTGGAGGAGCCTAATCCCTAATTACAATTGTCAACTCCTGAATACAATAAGCTTCTAAGATAAATAGATTTTTATGTAATTTATTTTAAATAATATAATTTTACAAAGTAAAGTTTACAATTTTTAAGAATTTTAATTATTTTATTTTATTATTTTAAAGTTAAATTAAAGAATTTAAAATTTTTCTTATCCACGGAATGTGATGGTTAAGATATTATAAGGAGGTTAGAAAAGGAATTTGATTATTAAAAAATAATTTTATGAAATTTATTTCGCTGAATATACTATAAATTTTAGTTTCTAAATTTTATTTGGTTCTTAGAATCAATAAAAAAATTAAATATTGGAAAAAAAGACAATGATTTCTTCTTAGAAATAATATATGATAAGTTAAATTAGTGTTTCAAGTAAAGTATTTTATCACTCAAATGTATCTTGAAGCATATTGATGGATTTGAAAACCCTTTAATGACATGGGCCTAGCCTTAATATTTTTAGCATAGCCCCATACATACTTCCCTAAATATTTATAGATAGTGTTCAATGTTTAGGAGAGACTATTGTGCTACCATACCTAGTCAACTAACGGAGAAGAAAGGAGAAATTATTTCATAAGAGGCTACGTTCATTTCAATATAGGAAATAAACAAATTACCTTAAAAAGTAGGATATTCAATATAGCTAAGAAACTAGAGAGGGGGCATTGAAGAAAATATGATACGAAAATAGACAAGGGATATCCAATTTATAAGGTGTATAATCCAGAAAAAATGTTGATAGATAAGCCCAAAAAGGGATTCGGGAGCATATTAGATAAGCCCAAACAGGGATTCGGGGGCTTAATATGCTCCATATTTTTTGGTAGATTTTTTGAGGAGGATTAATTTAGTAATAAGGAAAAAATTGTTTTGTTCATAATTTTTGCTTAACTTCTCGAAATTGAGTGTTGTTTTTTGCAAAAGTGTAATTTTTTCACCACAAATACAATGGGAACATTCATGCACTCTCATTATAAAGTGCCAATTTATGTGTTTTTTAGGGGCTTGGTTACAAAGAACTCCTTTATAAAGTGCCAAAAATAAGGGGGGTCTTGTTTGTGGTCTATTTTCCACACTTCCTCAAGAAGTTCTCTTCATTTTTGCATTCTATAAAAGCAAAAATATAAGTCTAGTAGCATGCATTCTAATGTGCCTCTACAACCTCTAACACCTTTCAATTATCATGTTTGAAAGTCGAAAGTAATTCTTGTACTTAAGAATAAATACTTATATAGGGTAACAATGGGAACAAAAAAAGAACCTAATGCGACTCAAGACAAATAAAAGTATTTCAATAAGTGCGACCAAGAATTTGGTTTCTTGTGTTTAAATATATATCCTAAATTAGTATTTCATGTTGAGAACTTGAAAACACCCAACAAATTTTAGGAAGCTCTAAAAACAATATTAGGGACAATTGATGAACTTAGAAGTGATGAGTTGGAAAATCAACTTTTAGGTATAAGTCCTAGAGAATTTCCTACTTTAGAGGAATTTTTCACTAAATTCAAATCTTTAAAGTTGCAGTTAAAATATTGTGGAAATGATAAGAAAGAGTATCAATTAGTCCTTTTTGTACTTTACAAATTAGGTCTTGTATTTTCTATGTTTGTCTCTACTTTTTTATTCTACTAAAATAGCTCTTGGTAGCTCATGGAAATTACCCACACTAGATGACTTCATTTTTGATCTATCAAGGGAGCAAGAAAAGTTTATTCATATGGATGCTTTGAAATCTACTAAGACTCAACGTCTATTTGCAAGATATTAAAAGCAATAAAATGCTAAAGGAGAGAAGAAGAACACTAAAAGGGACAATGAAGGGAAGAAAGAAGGTAAAATTGACATCTTTGAAAAGGAAAACTCTTCTCAACAAAGTAAATCAACTATTGAGAAAGTTAAATGTTCCTTTTATAATAAAACTAGTCTTGAAGAAGATCAATGCATGAAAAATAAAATTGCGCAGCTCAATTTTCTACTCAAAAAGAATAATATTGGGGTAACTGATTATGTCAAAGTATTTTCTTCAAACTAGGAAAATACTAAGGACAAAGAGAAATTAAAAGGCAAGGCCTTAGTTGCTATATCATCAACATCTTTAACTCCATTAATTATAGATTTTGGTGCTACACACCATATGGGTTCTCTTGCAAGATCTATGTTGCAACACACTAATATAAAGTGCCACACCTCTTTGTACTTTGTCATTGATGACATATTTGATGTGGTCCTCTTGTACTACATAGATTAGGAATACCTTGTGAGACTTGGTGCATGGCTCTAGTTGAGACTTGGATTGTACACATTTGTGCATGGCTCTAGTGAGACTTAGATTGTACCAATCTTCCATTAATGAGTATTCAACTGATGCTCAAAGTAGGTGTACTCATGTCTGGTCTTCATTTTGTTGTAGTGACTAATTCATTGGTGCTTGGTTGTGTCACACTTTGACATTCTTGGTGAACATTGGGCTCTTTGTAGGAGATTCTACATTGAGGTGGGGCTTCATGGTCTTCTCTTCTTATCTCTTTTTTGGAGGATAGTTTTTTTCTATTGGTTTCCTATCTTTCTCTATTTATGAGAGATTTCATTGTACATGGGTAACTCACCAGGCTAGTAGTAGGGACCCATTTCTCTTCTTGGCCTCCTAAGTTATGCTTAAAGGGGGGTGGTAGTGTATTTATTTTATTTATTTACACTTAGTCTTACTTAAACCTACTTAGTCATACATTTATGCTTGCCACTTGTCCATGCAAGATGTCAAGTCGGTTAGGAGTTGTTAGAGAGGTGTCGACTCAGTTTCGACACCTCACGCTAACTTTGTGGTAGGAAACCCGCCATCACACTATGATTGAGGATTCCTATCCTCATTTCATGGAGATTGGGTGCCTTTTCTACTTCCTATTTATATGTTCTCATAAGCTAATACATTTGGTCGATTTTGCTCATTTTTGTGTGATCTTGTGCTTATTTCAAATATCTTTATTTCTTAGATTTATATAGTTTTTAATGATTCTTTATTGGTACATGCTAAATGTCACACCCTTTTCCCACAATAGTCTTGACTAAATTCACACTTTGGCAAGTTAAGTTCAAATCTAGGACCAAAGGTTTTGTGGTATTCTCCCTTGTTGTTGAAACCCCTTACTAGGCTAGGTTACTCTAATCTCAACCACTTCATTGTTCATGTAAGTCATCCTTCGTGCACTCCAAAACTTTTCTTGGATGGTCTGGTCTATGATGGGGAGGATTTATTACCTTAATCTATAGATTTAAAAATCTATAGATAAAGTTAAGGGATTTGAATTTCTAGTTTTCTAACATCTAGAAATATTCTTTGAATGAAGAAATTTGTATATTCCCCTATTTTTATCATCAAATATAAAAAAAATTATTGACAAATAATGCGTGTGATAAAAAGGGCGTTGGATTTTCCAAGGTGATTCCTGGTGGATGAAACAATGGTATCCTAGTTACAAACTACCTAGGTAGAAAGAAAAAAATACAATTTACATGAAGTTTTTGGAAAATTTGATGATTTGCATGTTGGAAGAAACTCAATGAAACTTCAATGGAAATTCAATTTAATTTTTTATTTTCACTTTAAGATATGCATGATTACTATGATAAATCATCACTAATTATATTAATAATTTTACTATTTTCCTTATTGAAAATATATATCAAATAAAAGAATTGTTGAGGTAATGATTTAATATTTGAGTCATGGGATAGCATGAACTCTTAAATAGTAAGCATAAAAATCATTGTTAAGAGCATGATGAGATTTTTGCCAATTTCCTTGTGATTGTTGTGTTCTATAACTCGACCCTTTATTTCATTGTCACAATTGACCCCTTTGGGAACTATTTTTTTCCCAATCAATTAAATATTTTGCTAGGTCTCAGGTCCTAAAGCCTATTAGGTAAGAATGTATTTATGCTTCTAGTATTTGGTAATTTTTTTATTTACATGTGAATTATTTATTTACAATATATAGTATAAATATGTGGAAAGATTAGATATTAGAGCACAAGTGGGTATACAACTATTGGACCTATATAACTAGTGGCCCTCTCCCCTAATAGAATGTTGAGTGGGCATGTCAAGCCATTGGAAAATAGAAGTTGTTAATTAATGTTGTGTGAGAATATAAGAGAAATGTGTGTGTGTGTATATGAATTTTTTAAAGTTTTAAAAGTTCACATTGGCACAATTGAAAATGAGTCACTTAAATATTTGTAATCTAAAATTCACCCAAAATGTCTAACAAAATTCCAAGGAGATGGTCATTGCATTCTATTATTACTTTCTAGTTATTAACTTAGTAAAATATATTTGAATTAAAATTCAACCTGATTTATATAAAAAAAATCAATGTTAATTTTTTAAAGTAAAATTTATATATTACATTTATTAAAGATTAATTATTATATAAAAAATTACCAAATATTAAATATGATTTTTTAAAGTAATTACATTATTTTATTAACATTAAATTATTTAAATTAAAAAATATTATTGTTTTGCATTTAATTTGAACAACATAAAATGTCTTATTTACTTTTGTATATTTGAATTGTTTTCCAAATGTTAGTTTTTAGCTCTAGAAAAGTGGATGTGACAATTTTATTGAGGGTAAGTGAAATCAAACGGTCCAACATGTATATGTCAATTGTACTAGCATGTCAATTTTAAAATCTATCTTCTAAACTATTATTTAGCTGCCACAAAATATTGTAAAAAACCATAAATTAAGAAGAGAATATCTAACAAAAACCATACAACATACACATTATATCAAATTTTTAATTAGAATGATTAGGTGATGATAATATAAAAAGTGAAATATATTGTACTCTAATATTTAAATATGTATAGTATAAAATATTTAATTACATCAAATACTATATAAATAAGATATAATTTTAATTATAATATAATATATAATAACATTGAGACAAATAAAAATG
Source organism: Cryptomeria japonica (assembly GCF_030272615.1). Taxonomy (NCBI): domain Eukaryota; kingdom Viridiplantae; phylum Streptophyta; class Pinopsida; order Cupressales; family Cupressaceae; genus Cryptomeria; species Cryptomeria japonica. The sequence goes on from NC_081412.1 coordinate 714,699,801, forward strand.
AATCTATTGCATATTTAATAAAATAAAATTTTAATAGACTACACATTACCTACTAATAACCTAATTTAGCAATGTTGATGTATGTTTATAATTACAATTAATAATAATAATTTAATATTATAATATCTAATAAATTTATATGATAATTTCTATTAGACTTATCTAAATATTATTATATTTATTAATAATAATAACTTTATGTTGTACAACCTAAGTTGGCCTAGTGGTAGAGAACTTGTGCTCTTGAAAGAGAGGTCACAAGTTCAAATCTCACAAGGGGGAAGGGCATGTACAACTTATCGACTTTATATTACGAAAAAATCTCAAGTTGTTATAGAGCATATTATCTTTTCTTGATCTCTTGGCTCCTATAATTCTATCATTATCTTCTACAATATGTAATTGATCAAATAAATTTTAGTAATATCTCATTTCAATATTATGATTTTTCTCCAATTAATAAATCTTAGAAATGAATTATGTTGAACATAACAAATATTTTATGTTCTTTGAATACTCTCAATTTTCTCCAACAAAGTATATTGGAATCTAAGCTTAAGTGTGACAAATATCCAATTGACTTTAAGAATTTCATTGATAGCTTCTAATAGTAGCAAGTCGTTAGAATTCTATTTAGTAATGTTGTTACAAGCTATATTTAAGACTAAAATCGAAAGAAATATACTAATATTTTAAGTTGAAAATTTTTTTAAGCATAAATAATTCTTAATCATATGAAAACTTATTTTTTTTAAATCATAAAAATAAATGAATAGCCTAAGGGTTTTTATTTAATGATTTTTAACTATTGTGTAACCATATTGTAATATAAATCTTATTACTACTAATATTTGTATTGCTAACAAATTATTTGGTGGTATTTTTAAAAAAATATTATGCATGAAAACTTGAGTTGTCATCACAATGATGTGATATTAATCTTCAAATCATTTTTTCAATTAATCATTTGGAAAATTTTATTCTAGATTTTTTTGGACTTTTATGTACTTTCTTTCTACTTCTATTAGATGAGTATTATGTTTGCTACAAAATTTTCTTTGATAGCAAATTTTATGGGCTTTTTTTTCCTAATTTAAAACATACTAAAGCTAGGAAAATAAATAAAGCTCCTATTTTCTTTTCAAGCATAAATATTTCTTAATATTATGGAAATGCCTTTTAAAAATACTATTAAAATACATGAATAACCTAAGGGTTTTAATTTAATAGTTTTGATTAAGGGGAAAAGTGGTTTTATAGGGACCAAAAACTTAGAGTATACAGAGCAAAAGAAATAAGAAACAATCGAGACCCAGATGCTAACAAGGCATAAAACAACCCAATGAAATAGGGCACATTAGGCCAGTCAAAAAACAAAACAACAACCTAAAAAACTTACAGAAGATTGCTTAATTCATCATTCTTCCAAATAACCTCTTTGTTGATCAACGTAACTTTCTTACTAACACGATCAATAGGGGACGTACCCTTATATTTGTTACAAATCCTAGTCATAGGACCTAGCTAAGGCACCTCGATATCCACTGTCTCATCCTCTATGCTATCCAGAAGCTTTCTGGGAATCTTTCTTGTCCATGCATCAGTAGACTTAGTAATCTTACCCATCTTCATACTGATCGAAGGGAAATGTCCTAGGAAGTGACATGCAACACTTTGTCTTGCTCATTCAGCTTGCAGAGACCATCATTAGCATTGTCCATAGCCTCCTTCCTAACTGCCACCACTATAGTCAAACTCTATTTGAGTTTGAGACTATCCTCCTCCAAAGCTTTGATTTGGCTCTCAACCCTTCCTCTCAAGTAATTGAGCTCCTGAATAATCCAAGAAAATAGAAAGTTTTGATGCTCTTGAAACTTACATAGGAAAATGTTGGAGACCGTGGCATCAGGAATAAAGGAGCCCACTTCCTTTGTCATAGACCTACCCCCATTAGTAGGCATGTTGACATTGATGTCATGTTGCATCTCTTGCCCACCAAAATCTATATGGCCCACCTTTATCTTTTTCCCCAACATTTTAAAAGCATTAACCATCGACGACCCAAAAATCTTCGATTTCCCTTTTGTACTAGCAACAAAGGACCCAACTGCCTTATTCCCCTTCACATCACTACTAGGGTTCACACAATTAGGAATAAGATCAGGGTCATTGTCTCCATCCAAAATCACTAATTTCCTACCCTTGAGATTGGGTTTCTTGGAAGAGGACGACACCGAGCCTTGGCTTTCATAGATATGGTAGGCATTGTCTTCATCCTCCTCCTCCTCCTCATTTAATGACATATCCCCATAATACACCCAGAAATTCTTCTAAAATTCAATGCCCGTCTTAGCCCTAGGATTTCTCTCCATGTAGGGCTTTGACATGTTCCATGATTAAAAGTATCAAACCCTCATGCGAAATAGGGGAGAGGAAAGCCTCTTCACATGAACCCGCATGTTGTGATTAAAAAAAGCCACCAGAGAAAAGGGTCGGGAGATACATTTGTCATGGCGATAGTTGTTCAAAATTAAAAAAAAGGTAATTGAAAAGACTACAATATTTACCATCCAAAGTGAGGTATCACATGATGGTGCAGTCACCGGTTAGGAGGGACCTCAAAGAGATAAATTCAGATCGAGTAGAAAGAGTAAAAATAATGGAAACAAGAGGATCACATGTAGGAAATGCAGATTTAAATGAATTAGATCATGAAAACTAATTACAGATAACTGGTAACATCTAGGTTATAAGAATTGACTCACAAGCCTGCTACATACATGCTCAATTATAGAATTGGTCAACTTCGGGCCTCTAAATCTTTATGTATGTCTTCTATATTAATCTAATTGACGTATGATGCTTAATTACATTGATTTATATGGTCATGAAGGATTCGGGCTGGCTCAAGAGGGATCAAATGTTGAAGAACAAGATCAAATATGTAAAACCACCAGGTTGGCCTCCGCCAAAGAGATTCCTCCAGAAAAGAGGGAAGGTTGGCTACATTCCAAGGAACATTGGAATCAATGAAATGGGGCTCCACAAGCTATGGAAATAATCCGCAAGATTCTCCAATAGAAAATAAGCCCAAGCGGTTCTGGTGTTCTAAGCCAGAAAACTGTCTCGGAATCCAAAATTGATAACTTGTTGAAAAATGATCCAAATGATTTGTGGTTTAGGAATAAAGAAGATAATCATGTTCACAAGAAAAATATAGCCTCACAAGATTTGGTGAGAAAATGCAAGAAAATGTTGAGAGAAATGCTGAAACTACAAAACAAAAAACAAACTGAAAGGAAATGTTTTTGGTTGATGAAAGATTTCCAAGAACCGAGGATTCTCCCACGCTAAACATATGGGGTTGTTGAAAAAAGTGAGTCTCTGAATTTGCTGGGGTCAGAGGAAAACCAAGGTGGTCCACCTCTGTGTAAGAAATCCAAGATGAATCTTCAATAGGTCTATCCTTTGATTTCACAAGATACACCTTGTATTGACTACTCTAGGTACTATGCCCAATCCTACTATCCAAAATATCTTCAATCTGCTTTGGTTCCTTGTAGGGGAATTATTTCTCTAAGTCTACAATACTATCTTCACTAAATTTGGATTCATGATATTGATGTAGATATGCAACATTGAATATAGGTAAAATACTCAAACTATCTGGTAGCTCCACTTCATATGGATTTCTGAAACTAAATTTCTTCAAGATCTTGCAAGGTCCAAACTTCCTCATCTGCAACTTGTTATAAGTTTGAACAAGAAGTCTTTATTTTCATAGGATACATCATCCCTTCATCACCAACTTCAAATTCCCTGTCTTCTCTTCTCATCTGCTTTCTCCTTATACTCGTTGTTCATATCCTCCAAATGTTGTTTAAAATGAATATGTAAAGCCTTCACATCATCTACAAATTCTTCTACCTCTATACTTCACTTGTCTTTATTACTGATATCTCTCAATTTTGATATACCTCTAGGGTGTGCTCTAGTAACAATATCAAAAGGTGTTCTTTCGGTACTCCTGTTCACTAAATTATTGTAGGCAAACTCTGCTTGTGCAAGAATCAAATCCCAACTTCTGGTTTTCTCTCCAACTAAGCTAACCACATAATTTGGATATAGTTGAAGAGAGACAAAATGGAGAACATGCATAGAGGTAGAATAAGCAACAATGACAGAATTCAAATTTCAAATTCCCTACAAGGAAAGAACTCTAGTTCCAATGGTGGGAGCAACCAGAACAATGGAGTTGGTCCTATGGGGGAGAAGAACAAGCCTCTGGATATTCTAAACGTGGATGATATTCCGCAGGCTGTTGGTACTCTGCTAGAGAAGAAAGTGGTTTCTGGAATCATGGGGGGTGGGAGTTCCAGCCCATGTGAAGAGGCCTTGGAGATTGGAATCAAATCTAGAAAATGGTCATCCCTTTTTGAAACAAGACCATCTAGAAAATCCTCTTTACCTCCTGTCAAGAATATATCTGACCCTACCGGTGGCAAGTTATCTATCTCTATCCCTGATTCGGTTCTAGATCATAATATTAGCAGCATGTCGAACTCCCCGATAGGCAAGTTTATGGGTCTGTGCCCAAACATCGAAGTTGTAAGGGCTTATGTTAAAAGGAAATGGGCTTTGAAAGGTAATGTCAAAATTTTGGCCTTTCCCAAAAGCCTCCTTACCTTTTCTTTCTCATGTGAAGAAGATAAAACAAGGATTCTCTATGGTAGTCCTTGGATGGTTGGAAAGATAGCTTTGGTCCTTCGGAAATGACATCTGAATCTAAACATGAATGATTCACTTCTGGTGTAGGTCCTAGTTTGGGTAAAGTTACCAGGTCTGCCTCTTGAGTATTGGGAAGAAAGCATTTTCTTAGGAATAGCAAGCTCCTTTGGCAAGCTCCTCTCAATAGACCCAGTCATAGCCTCAAAAAGGAGGCTTACTCATGCCAAATTTTGTATAGGGATAGCTCATGATGCAGATATGTCAGAACAGATAGACATTGTGTCAAAGTTGGGATCGTGGAAACAACAAATAGAATATGAATCTATCCCCTTCACTTGTTTTTATTGCAAGAAAGTAGGTCACTAGGCTAAATCATGTCCTCTCAAGCCTAAAGGGGAGCTCAAGCAAGCCAAAACTTTAGCTTAAAGTAAAGGGCTCTAGAAAAAAGGTATGGCAAGTCAAAAACTCAGAAAATAAGGAAGTTGACTTTGTTGATAATAATTGCTTTGGACCCTTGGGGGGAAATAAGGAAGTGGTATCCTCAACCCCTGTCTCTAATCTCCCCACTTAGGAAGTCCTAAGGAAGGAGTTAACGAAAGTAAACAACCCCCTAGAAAGGCAGATCCAAATAGAGGAATTTAAAGAACAGCCTAAATCCTCAAAAGAAATAGCTGAGATGGTAATTGCTGATACTTTGGCCAATAAGGAAGCACCCAACAGAGAGGAACAACCCAAGGAAGGGGAGATCATTGGCTCTCAAGAAGAAAAGACTAACTCTTCCTCACTTTTGATCAGCTCTAAAATGCAAGAAACCCAAAAATGTGCTATATTGGGTATGAACCTTTATGATTCAGACCAAATTTCTAAAACAGTCAATAGTACTTCACAGGATTCTAGATTTCCAAATTGGGGTAATGAAGAAGAAATTTCCAGAATTCTCAGTAACCCTGAAGCGGTTCTTGAGAAAGAAGTTGACTAGAAAATACCAAAATACAAGAATAAGAAAGGATCCACTCCCTCATCTTCCCAATTAAGGAAGTCTAGTAGAATTGCTCAAGTTGATGTTAGGAATATTTCCTCTTCTCTAGGATGACCTTCAAACCACAAAGTCAGAGACAAGGAGGCCAACAAGAACATAACAGATGGGACTCAGAAGAATTTGAAGGAGTTAGGAATTGGTAAGTAACTATGAAGATCATCTCTTGGAATATTAGGGGACTAAATAATCCCCACAAGCATGATATTATTAGGAATATGATAAGGGATAGCAAACCTGATATTTTTCTTATTCAAGAAACTAAGATGAGTAGAGAAAACGTTGAGTCTCTGTAGTTCTTTAAATTTGGGAGCATCAGTGGTGGTAGCTCAGGAGGTGCCTCTAGAGGTATTGCAACCATTTGGAATCTCAATAATGTTAAAGGTCATGTTCTTATTCAAGAAAACAATTTCTCTTGCATAAAATTTGAGCATTTAAAAGATGGAACATCTTGGGTCCTCACTAACATTTATGCTCCTAATAACTTGAAATCTAGAAGCAATTTTTGGAAAAAACTAATAGAAATAAGGGACAGCTTCAAGAATCTAAGCTGGCTGGTCATGGGAGACTTCAACACTCCCTTGACAGAGGAGGAAAAATTTGGTGGAAGCCCCTCTCAGCTACAAAGTAGATTGGCCCTCATGGATTTTAAAAAATCGCAGGCTCTCAATGATGTGGATATACAGGGATGCAATTACACTTGGACTAACAGGAGGACTGGAAATGACCTTATTCAAGTTCTCCTTGATAGGGCTCTTATTTCTGATGACTGGTACAAATATTATTACTGTTCCCTGTCTGCCCACATTTGGGTTGGGTCTGACCATTATCCCATAAGTTTTTATGCTAACCCAATAAATAGAAGAAGGCACTTTCCTTTTAGATTTGAAAAAATGTCGACTCTTCATCCTGATCTCATTCTTAAAATTTAGGAATGGTGGAACATTAAAGTTGAGGGCACTGCTATGTATAGAGTTGTGAAGAAACTCAAAAGTATCAAAGACAATATAAGGTTATGGAACAAAATCAGTTTTGGGAACATTTTTTTAGGCCAAAGGAAAAATTTAGGAAGACGTCAATAAAATACAGGTACAAATTCAGAAGGATGGATTCTCTACTGTGTCAATTGCTGAAGAAAATGAGATTCTCAAAAAATACCATGAAATCATTGCTAAAGAAGAATTTTTTTGGAAGTAGAGATCAAGATGTATTTGGCTGAAGGAAGGAGATAAGAACACAAGATTCTTTCATATGTTGACTATTAAACATAAAGCAGCAAACAGGATCACAAAACTGGTTGTGGACAATGGGGAGTTGGTTATGGAGGATGAGACAGAAAATGAGGCCAAAAGATTCTTTGTTGATCTCCTTTGTAGGGATCAGAGACTGGATGTTGATGCTCAAAGATATTTCCTAAATAATATTCCTTGCCTCATTGATGAGTAGATGAATGCCTCCCTTTCTTTTATACCTTCGAACCAGGAGATCGGAAATGTTGTCTTTTCTTTTGATGGTAACAAATCCCCCGAACCTGATGGCTTCCCCATGTTCTTCTTCCAAGAATTCTGGGATATTGTTGGGAAAGATGTATCCAATGGAGTCAAAGAATTTTTGGGGGCTATAAGACTTTTGAAAGAGATCAATGGTACCTTCATTGCATTAAACCCCAAAATTCAAGGTGTTAACTCCATGGATAAGTTTAGGCCAATTAGCTTATGCAATTATTTTTAGAAGATTATTTCTAAGGTCCTTAATTCCAGACTCATGACTGTCCTTCCTCCTCTGATTAATCATCAGAAAAATGGGTTTGTGCTAGGAAGAAAAATCCTTCATTCCATCATAACTATTCATGAGAATACTCATTCACTTGTTACGGCTAAGAAACAACGTTTCATCCTCAAGCTTGATCTCTCTAAGGCTTATGACCGGGTTAATTGGTCTTTCCTCATGAAGGATCTTTTGCCTTATGGCTTCTCTACCAAATGTGTGGATCTCTTCAAATAACTTATTACAACTGCATCCATTGTTGTTCTTATCAATGGATCTCCCTCCACCTTCTTTCAAGCATCTAGAGGACTGAGGCAAGGGGATCCCATTTCTCCTATCCTGTTCATAATTATAGCTAAATATTTTGGTAGATATATGGAAAGTATGGTGATGAGAAGAATTTTAAAGGGACTCCAACCTTCTTCAGTTGATCATACATGTTCCCACCAACAATTTGTGGATGATACTATTGTCATGGGGGACTCAAGCATCTCAGAAGCCAGAACTCTTAAGGACACCCTGTGTAAGTTTGCTTCTGCTTCTGGCCAACTTAACAATTGGGTTAAAGTAAAATGTTTTCATCAACACTTCTAAGAGAAGACATCATAGAATCAACAGAATTTTGGAATGCCGGATTGTTGATCTTCCTGCCACTTATCTTGGTCTCCTTCTGAGTATTGCACCACCTGATTCCTTTTGGAGTTCTCTGGTGGACAAATTTCAGAAAAAGCTTGCAGGATGGAAAGGTGCCCATTTAAGTCAGGATGGAAAGCTCCAACTTCTAAAAGATTCTCTTCAAAGCATTCCTATTTATGCCCTTAGCCTCTTCAGAATTCCTGTTAAGTATGCTGATGAAATTGAGAAATTTCAGAAAAAATTTCTTTGGTCAGGGGTTGAGGAAAAGAAAAGAATGTCTCTTGTGGCTTGGGATAAGGTGTGCAGACCGAAAATTAATGGAGGCCTGGGCCTGAGAAGAATCCGGACCCTCAATGAAGCTCTCTTGTCTAAACAAGTTTGGAGACTGTTCCACTCTGATAGTGAATGATGTAAAATATGGAAAGAAAGGAACGACAGTATTTTCAGGAACACTTCTCTCACCCAGGATGTCGTTTTCCAAAAAATTCAATGGGATATTGTGGAGAACATTGAAATCATTGGGAATCCTTGCATTTCTAGCAACCCCATGGAAACTCACATGTTAAGTTCCTGGAATCTGAAGAATGCTGGTAGTTCTGATCCCATTCTAAATAAAAGACTAGAAGATAGATGGAATACTCCCCCACATGGTTGGCTCAAAGTCAACTTCAACGGTGCTACAAAAGGAAATCTTGGCCCTGTGGGATGTGGTGTAATCATCAGAGATGAAAGTGGTAACTATAATGAAATGATTGTTGTTCCTATAGGGAGCCAAACTAACCACAAGGCAGAAGCAATGGCTGCACTCCAAGGTATTCTCCTGGCCAAAAGATGGAACTGTCCCTATCTATGGATTGAAGGGGATTATAATAGCATCATCAAATGCCTAAAGGGAACCTCTAAGCCATCATGGAATATCAATAACATAATAAAGGTTGCTAGAGATCTCATCAACACTTTTGAGAAATGCTTCATATCTCATATCTATCGTGAAGCTAATGGTTCAGCTGACTGGGCAGCCAACGTGGCGGTCATTCAAGATAAAATGATCACATGGAAGGGTGAAGAGCACCTCCTCGATGACGTCAGATCAATCATTTTTAAGGATCGATACAATAGTACCCCAAAGATCATAAATGACAAATTAATGATTAAACAGATTAATAGGAGTGCTATGAGTAATTATAATATTGTCGGTACTATTTATTGCAAGACTTATGTTATCTCTTCCCACTCTTTCTGGGTATATTTGGTAGTTCCAAGAAATTTCTTGCCTAAAGCTCTCTGCAACTCTCGACCTTTTGCTCTGAAAAGTGAAGAAATGGGAGGAATCGACACCACTATGAACCCAACAAGTGCAAGGAGTGGAAGAAAAAGGAGGTTGTCTAGAACATTTTGCAGAAGGGCGGGTTTTCAAAGTTTATGGAGAGGCTCCATGGGAGCGACATCACAGTTACTAATTTCTTCTATAAAAATTGGAGAAAGGGCACTCTGAAGATGGGAGATCAATCAATCTTCATAGATGAAGACCTCATTGCTCAGGTCATGGGTCTCCATAGGAAAGAAAGCAATTACTATAGAGACAAAAAATTGAGCAAGGAGGCCATTGAAAGATATCCTGAAACGACAAAGGAGAAAAAGCACATGGTTAAGCTAAGTAAAACTTACTATCCACCTAGGGCATTTTTTAAACCATGGAGGAAGGTCTTATTTTCTATAATGTGCTATGTAACTCTAGATGGTAGATTCACAAAAGTGCATGGCTACCATTTTGTTTTGCTGAACCATTTTAGGTATGATGAAAAAGTTAATATTCCATATTTTCTACTGTGCTCTATGAATGCTACCGTTAAGGCCCATAAAGAGAACCCTAAGGGTGATACAACCATGCATCAAGGTCTCATGGTACTAATTTATGACCACCTAAAAGCCAACCACATTGCCTGCCCTTAGCCTTCTATCTTTGAGTCTGAGGAGGAAGGTTCAGATCCTATTTTTTCTATGGGTGAGGAGTCAGATAGTGATTCGATGAGTGAGTCTGAAGAGAGTCTGGATGACTCTGAAGCTGAAACTAGTAAGAAAAGAAAACATGTGAGAACCAAGCCTTCCTCCTTGAATAGTAAGAAAAAATCTAAAGATAAAGTTCTTTAAAGTAGCGCCTCCTTGGAGGAAGAGGTCTCTAAGGAATCTGAGAAGGAGGAACCTCAGTCCCCTCAGAATAAGAAAACCAAAATTTCAATTCAGATAAGGAACAAATAGAAGAAATGGGATGTCAATGTTATGGAGCTCAAGGAACAAGTGTAGAGAAAGAATCCGGATTTCAACCAAAATTTGGAGGAGGAGACCACTAGGGAAGGTTTTGAATAGAGAATCGATGGAAAAGTTGGTAAAATCACTATTGGAGACATCTCCAACAAGGAAAAGGACAACTCTGGTGAGAAATCACCCTCCTCAAATCCTCCTCCTAAGGGTTTAAAAGGCTTTGTGGACACCATTGTGATAGTTCTGATACTTAATGTAAGTACAGATCCAATAGCCAACAAGATGAGAGGGGGGGGTGAATCATACAAACTTAATCATCCATAAAAATATCAGATTCAACCTCGGTAACATATACTTCAGTAATATACCCAAAACTGTTAAACATGCAAACTCAAAAGCATAAAAACATCATAAATCTCATAACACCAGATTTAACATGGAAACCCAAGTAGGGAAAAACCACTGTGGGATTTCGGACCCACTAAGAAATATACTCTTCTAGAGTATGCTCGGTTAAAATAAAATCCTGTTAAAGATTACAAACACATTGCTAGATGTGACCCGGTTAAGGGATTTCCCTCAGATCTGTTAGGATCTTTGCCTTGTTAGAAGTGACCTTGTCAAAGGATTTCAAACACTCAATCAAAATGTCACCTTGCTAGAGGATTTATAAATAAGACTGTTAAGTCCACTCAGTTAAGAGATTTTCTGTCACTTTCACAAAATAACAGTAATAAAATCTATCTGCAACTTCACATCTAAAATGCTAAAGCAAATTCCTATTTGTTCAATACAATCTAGACATAGAATTAATCTTGTCTATCTGCTGGGCTTCTATACTCTGTTATTCAAACAAGTCTTCAAGCTTTTGTGTTCGGTAATCACTATGTAGCATCCCTGTGCATACACTTGCCCGCATACATTGTTTATCAACAGTTTCCTATTTATAAACAATTAGGTAACCTCTTAATCTCCTTGATCACATTTCCCATGATCAATCATAGCCATTAGATCTTTGATCTTGTCCGGGTTCAATGCATCTTTCAATCTGAAAATGTTTTACCCTGCCTCGAAACTTGCATACATTCCTTGGAACTTGTGCTAGGGTATTGCGGTTCAATCTGAGTTGTAGATCTTCATGCCGACTTTCCTTTGCCTTAGATTCATTAGCAAACTTCATCCATGACTCACCAATCATTTAATCAGTTCCAGCTCATCAGCTTCCTTCATTAAATATCGCATGAAAACATTTAATGCATTCCGTTATAGCTCGATTACAACTTGGTAACAACTTGGTGAATACTAAACTTCACTCGGTAGACATTCCAACTTCATTAACCGATAGTGATAACCTTAGGGTTTACCGACTAGGTTCTTTGCTTGATAACATAGTATAGTATTAAGCTTTACAATTTAGAACATATGTATGATGTTAAAACAATCTAAAACATCATGATCTCATCATTGTCTGACTCGGTACTAGTTTCCCATTGAATACCTTATTCATCCCCTTATTCATCATATTCTTTCCCATGTCTTTTACCGACATCTTTATAATCTTCAAATCATACTTCTCAAGATATGGAAACATCATACTAAATTAGAAAATCAATTTCGTGACATCAATGACAAAATAATAATATCAAGACAGTAAACATCTTTAATCAGTTATATCCATAATCATCAACAACCTTCTCAATATCCTTATGAAATGCCAACAATCTTTCATTGTCTGTTATAATTCTATATTGCCAACAATCTCCCCCTTTGGCATTGATGGCAAAACCAATTGATTTGACCTTAAAAGCTTTGGATTGCTGTGATTCTAAAATGCTGAAATTCTCTGCCCCATACATTAGACTTCTCCAATTTGTAGTCTTTTCATTAGTCTTCTCCCCTGATAGTAGTGTTTTCCCCTTTGACAATAATGCCAAAAAGTAAACAACTAAAACATAATTACTTTCTGTATGAAGTGATTTCCTTCTGTTGTGTATCATTTCAATCTCAGTCAGAGCATTTTGTCTTCAATTCCTATTCCCTATAATATTTCTTGTACACCTTTAGAAAACCTCCTAAAGTGTATAAATCAGCATCAACTCCCAAAAGATATTCGATAGAGTCATCAGATTGATACTTTCACCAAACTCGGTCAATGAGTAGAAGATAGGGGTAGGACCCCTAACTTACTTCTGAGATATTCAAAAGTGTCCCTTGGTAGTGGCTTGGTGAAGATATCCGCTATTTGTTCCTTTGTGCTAACATACTCCAACACCACTTTCTTTTCTTGAGCTTCTTCTCTAAGATAATGATATTTGATAGAGATGTGCTTTGTCTTAGAGTGCATAACATGATTCTTTGAAATATTAATAGCACTAGTATTGTCACAGAATATAGTTATTGGCTTGGTAAATTTCTCATTTATACCTTCCAACAATTGTCTGATCCATGCAATGTTGGTACAATTCAATGCTGGAGCAATGTATTCAGCTTCTGCTATTGACTGTGAAACACATCCTTGTTTCTTGCTAAGCCAGCTCACTAGTCTTTCTCCTAAAAAGAAAGCTCCTCCACTTGTGCTTTTTCTGTCATCAATGTTTCCTGCCCAATCAGCATCAGTATAAACTTTTAAATCAAAATCATTTCCTTTCTGATATACTAAGCCATAATCCTCTGTGCCTTTCAAGTATCTAAAAATTCTTTTTATTGTTGTCATGTGTGTTTCCTTAGGATCTGTAGAAAATCTTGCAACTATACCTACTGCATGTGCTATGTTTGGTCTGCTGTGAACAACATATTGTACCTTTCCAATCATGGATCGGTAAAGTGTCTCATCAACAGATTCAGATTCATCATTCTTTGATAATTTATAGTTGGTAGTCATAGGAGTACTTACTAGTTTTGAATCCTCCATTCCAAATTTCTTCAAGATTTCCTTTATGTACTTGGATTGAGTAATGAAATCTCATTTTTCATTTGGAGTATCTATAAACCTATTAAATACTTTCTCTCACCGATTAATGACTCTCAAATTCTTTGCTCATTTCATTTCCAAAGTTCTTGCATAAAGAGTCATTTCCACAAAATATAATATCATCAACAAATATGGTTGAGATCAATATTCCATTTTCATCATTCTTCATGTACATATTGTTGTTCTCACTTGTCCTTATAAAACCAATCTTAATCAAATAAGAGTGCAATCTTTCATACCATGCTCTAGGTGCTTGTTTCAAACCATATAGAGCTTTGTTCAATTTACATACCTGATCTTTATTATTGTTTTCAACAAATCCTTCAGGTTGTTCAATAAAAACTTCTTCTTCTAATATTCCATTCAGAAATGCAGACTTGACATCCATTTGATATACCTTGAAGTTCTTGAAAGCAGCATAGGCCAACAATGTTCTCACTCCTTCAAGTCTAGCAACAGGTGCAAAAGTTTCACCATAATCAATTCCTTCTTCTTGAGCATAACCTTTGCAAACTAGTCTTGCCTTGTTTCAAATGACCTCTCCTTTTTCATTTAGCTTGTTTCTGAAAATCCACTTTGTACCAATTACATTATTGTCCTTTAGTCTTGGGATTAGTGTCCATGTGTCATTCTTCTTGATTTGATCAATCTCTTTTGTCATAGCATTTATCTAATCTTCACTGTTAAATGCCTCTTTCACTATTCTCTGTTCAAATTCATATATCAAACATGTGTTCTATCTCAGTTTGTTCCTTGTCATCACTGGATCATCCTTATCTCCTATAATCTGACTTGGTGCATGATGTCTTCTAACATACTTGGCTAATACAGGCTCGGTAGGCTCTATATGATCTTCTTCATCACTCGGTAACTGGATATTCTCTTCATTTTCTTCAACAGTCTTCTTGGTAAGACAGTTGAACATAGACAAATTCATCATAATCTTCTAGTTCCTTAGAATTTCTTTCATCATTTCTTTCTTCAAATTCATCAATTTTCACATTTGCACTTTCTAGTATTTTGTTAGATGATTTGATCAGACATTTAAATGCTTTGCTTCTAGAAGAATAACCTAGAAATGTTCCTTCTTCACTTTTCTGATCAAACTTGCCATTTCTATCATCTTTGTGAACATAGCATCTACTTCCAAAGATTTTAAAATAACTAACATTAGGTTTCTTATCATACCAGATTTCATATGGTGTCTTCAAAGTACCTTTCTTCAGTTGTACTCGGTTCAAGGTGTAAACTGTTGTGCTTATTGCTTCTCTCCAAAATGTTTGTGGCACCTTCTTTTCAATCATCAATGTTCTAGCACAATCCACAATAGATTTGTTTCTTCTCTCAGCTATTCCATTCTGCTGTGGAGTTCTCAGTGTAGAGACTTGTCTTTTAATACCATGATCATTGCAGAATAAGTTGAACTCATTAGATGTGAACTCTCCTCCTCTATCTGATCTAAGACATTTCAGTTGTCTTCCTGTTTCATTTTCAACTCTTTCCTTGTCCCATTTAAACATTTGAAAAGCTTCTAATTTTTCTATTAAAAACATTACTAACATCATCCTTGAGTAATCATCCACAAATAATATGAAATATTTATCACCATAATAACTTTGAACTTTCATAGGACCACAAAGATCAGTGTGCACTAGATCTGAAATTCCCGTAGAAGTGTAAGACTTACTTGTAAAGCTTGATCTTGTCATCTTACCCATCTGGCATCCTTGGCATATAGCATTCTCCGGTTTCTCAAGACTCGGTAGAACTCTTACTCAGTGCTTCTTACTTATTTTGATCAGATTATCAAAATTTACATGACAAAACCTTTTATGCCATAACTAGGTATCATCAATCTTTGCATGCAAACACTTATTCTGAGTTGAGTCAAGGTGAAATGTGTTACCTTTTGTTTGTGTCTTAGTAGCAGCTAACTTTCCATTCTTGTCATGAACTTTGACAATTCCATTCTGAAATTCTATTCGGTAACCTGTGTTGTTTAGCTGTGCTACACTAAAAAAATTGTATTTCAAACCTTCAACCCAATAAACATCATTGCATCTTGCATTATCAAGAAGTGTTATAGATCCTTTACCTCTTACTGGACATGGTGCATCATTACCAAATCTGAAATTGCCTCCATCATAATCTTCTAATATAACAAACTTGTGTTTATCTCTTGTCATATGATGTGAACATCCACTATCAATAATCCAAGAATCATTAGTGTTTATGTGAGATATTAGGGCTTTTTCTTCATACCTTTCTTCATCTGATCCATCTTTAATAGCCACATAAACTACTTCCTCTGTATCAGTCTCATCTGATTTATCATCGTTAGATTCCTCATCAGCTATTAGGCATGTATTTCTTCTTCTGAAATCTCGGTGTCCTCTGTAATGATTATCTTTTTGTCTATCATCTCGGTAATCTCTCTTTTCAGTAGAATCTTTGTCAGGACAGTTAGAAGCCATATGTCCAATTTTATCACAATTTAAACATTTCAAAGGTAGTTTTCCTTTATACTTACCTTTGCCTCTCAATAACCTTTTCGCTAATAGTGCTTCAAACTCTTCTTGCTTTCTGATTTCCTCATACAGTTTGTGTACTGCCTCCATGTTCTTACAAAATCTTTCACTTGGTCCACTGTGATCTCCTTCAGAGTACTTATACTTTCTTTCATTGAAATCATTAGACTTGTTAAGATGAAAAGAACTAAATGCAGATTCAAGTTTATTTACCGAAGATCCACTGTTATCAAAGTTACTTAATTCAAATGCATGTAGCTTACCAATAGTAGCATCTAAAGAAAGTGGCATATTAGGTACAAACCTCAATTCATTGATTGTAGAGACTCGGCTTGCATAAGCCGATAGAAGGGTTCTTAACAACTTACTTGGTATATCCTTTTCCTCAATAGTTCCACCTGCTGCTTTGATTTGATTGACAATCTCCTTTAGTCTTGTACTGTACTAAGTTATGTTCCCACCTTCATTCATCCTCATAGATTCAAGTTGTCCTCTTAGACTATCTACTTTTTCTCTTTAAACATGTTCATCTCCTCCATATACTAATATGAGCTTATCCCACATTGCCTTTGCATCATTGCAACATTCTAGATCATTAAACTCTAAGTCGACCAATGCAGATGTTATTTCAATCATTGCTTGGATATGTTCTTGCTTTGCCTTTATCTCATCCATAGTTAATGGATAGGTGCTCGGTGGAATGAAATCATTCTCGAGATAATATATAGCATATTATCCAACTCGTGATAGATGCAGCTTCATCCTTTTCTGCCATGTAGAGAAACTTGACTTGTTCAACTTCAGTGCATCCCTCTTATACATCTTTGGATCTTTAACTCAAGTGCCTTTAAACTCTTTCCTTCTGGTGTCCAAAGCTCTGATACCAATTGATAGTTCTGATACTTAATGTAAGTACATATCCAATAGCCAACAAGATATGAGGGGGGGTGGTGAATCATACAAACTTAATCATCCATAAAAACATCAGATTCAACCTCAGTAACATATACTTCAGTAATATACCCAAAACTGTTAAAAATGCAAACTCAAAAGCATATAAACATCATAAATCTCACAACACCAGATTTAACATGGAAACCCAAATAGGGAAAAACCACTGTGGGATTTCGGACCCACTAAGAAATATACTCTTCTAGAGTATGCTCGGTTAAAAGAAAATCCTGTTAAAGATTACAAACACATTGCTAGATGTGACCCGGTTAAGGGATTTCCCTCAGATCTGTTAGGATCTTCGCCTTGTTAGAAGTGACCTTGTCAAAGGATTTCAAACACTCAATCAGAATGTCACCTTGCTAGAGGATTTACAAATAAGACTATTAAGTCCACTCGGTTAAGAGATTTTTTGTCACTTTCACAAAATAACAGTAATAAAATCTATCTGCAACTTCACATCTAAAATGCTAAAGCAGATTCTTATTTGTTCAATAAAATCTAGACATAGAATTAATCTTGTCTATCTATTGGGCTTCTATACTCTGTTATTCAAACAGGTCTTCAAGCTTCTGTTCTCGGTAATCACTATGTAGCATCCCTGTGCATACACTTTCCCATATACATTGTTTATCAACAGTTTCCTATTTATAAATAATTAGGTAACCACTTAATATCCTTGATCACATTTCCCATGATCAATCATAGCCATCAGATCTTTGATCTTGTCCAGGTTCAATGCATCTTTTGATCTGAAAATGTTTTACCCTGCCTCAGAACTTGTATACATTCCTTGGAACTTGTGCTAGGGTATTCTGGTTCAATTTGAGTTGTAGATCTTCATGCAGACTTTCTTTTGCCTTAGATTCAGTAACAAACTTCATCTACGGCTCACCAATCATTTAATCAGTTCCAGCTCATTAGCTTCCTTCATTAAATATCGCATGAAAACATTTAATGCATTCTGTTATAGCTTGGTTACAACTCGGTAACAACTTGGTGAATACTAAAATCACTTGGTAGACATTCCACCTGCATTAACCGATAGCAATAACCTTAGGGTTTACCGACTAGGTTCCTTAGGGTTTACTGACTAGGTTCTTTGCTTGATAACATAGTATAGTATTAACCTTTACAATTTACAACATATGCATGATGTTAAAACAATCTAAAACATCATGATCTCATCATTGTCTGACTTAGTACTATTTGCCCGTTGAATACCTTATTCATCCCCTTATTCATCATATTCTTTCCCGTGTCTTTTATCGACATCTTTATAATCTTCAAATCATACTTCTCAAGATATGGCAACATCGTACTGAATTAGAAAATCAATTTCTTAACATCAACGACAAAATAATAATATCAAGACAGTGAACATCTTTAATCAATTATATCCATAATCATCAACAACCTTCTCAATATCCTTATGAAATGCCAATAATCTTTCATTGTCTGTTATAATGCTATATTGCCAACACATTGATTGGATAATTACCAGTTACAGGAAAGTTGTGGAGGATAATAAGAAGCTCATACATAGAGCCAAATCCTGGAGACTATCAGTTTTGGTGGAGGCAAGTCTATGGTAGAACAGGTTGAGGATCTGACTAAAACTGTTGCCAGAGCTGAAGAGATAAGAGATTACTTTAACCCCAGGTTCGAGAAAATCGAGAAAGACCTGACTAAGAAGAAAAATAGTGATATTGGTATGGATCAAAGAATGGAGGCAACTGATAAAAAAGTTAGTAAAATTAAAGAAATCCTTACAAGAATTGCAGAACAAAGCTTAAATATTTTGAAGGCCTCAACTGGAAATATAAAAATCCTCATCAGCAAACTGGAGGAGGAGAAAGACTCCCTGGAGATTGAACCTAACATTGAAGGCACGGGAGAAGTGCAAGGACCTAGAACAAGGACCAGATGTAAAAAGAAGGAGAAAAAGCCAAACAAGCACATGGAAGAATTCAAAGCTATTGTAGAAAACTATGACCAGCTAGTGGATAAGGCGGAGGAGCTCCTTAAGTCTTTTTAGTTGTGTTAGGTTTTCTTTGGTTTTTCTGCTTTGTCATTCCTTTCTTTTGATGTCCTTTCGGTTGACTAGTTTTTTGCCAGTTGTTTTGTAAGTTGTTCCTAGTAAATCTGGATGCTTTTTGATGAACTATTATATGCTCCTTTGTTAAAGGTTTTCGGTCCTTAAAGCCTATTTTTCTTATTATTTAGAACAAATTTACCAAGCTCTTGTTTACTACCTCTATCTATCCATCAGTATGTGGGTGAAAAGTGGAACTGAAATCCAAATCCATCTTCATCTTTTTCCAAAGTGTTCTCCAAAAATAACCAAGAAACTTAGTGTCTCTTTCTAAAATTATGCTCTTAGGTAATCCATGTAATCTTACTGCCTCCTTGAGAAATAAGTCAGCTCCATGCACTGCATTTGATGTTTCTTTACAAGGTACGAAATGAGCCAACTTCGAGAATCTATCCACCACCACAAATATAGAATCATTTCCTCTTTGTGTCTTAGGCAATCCAAGTATCAAATCCATGCTTATGTTTTCTGAAGGTCTCTCCAGTACTATCAAAGGTTTATACAATCCCACATTCTAACTACTACCTTTTGCAACTTGACAAACTCTGTAGCTCTACACAAATTTCCTAACATCCTTATGAATTTGAGGCCAAAAGTCATGTTCACTCACCAATCCTACCATTTTGTCAACACCAAAGTATCCAGATAATCCTCCACTATGCTTCTCCTTTATCATATTCTCCCTCATAGAACTCTTAGGTATACATAACCGAACTCCTCTTAATAACATCTCATCCTTAAATAAATAATCCAACTATTTGCTTCTATCTACCATAGTCGATGCTCTACATGCTTTCCAAGGTTCTGCAAAATTTGGGTCATCCTCATACAAGGTCTTGAAGCCTTCAAATCCTAATACTGTCACTCTCATCTCTATCAACAAATTCCTCCTTCTACTCAATGCATCAACAACTTGGTTTGACTTCCCACTCTCATGCTTCAACACAAAGGTGTAACTTTGCAAGAACTCTACCCATCTCATATGTCTTGATTCAACTTACTCTGATTGTTCAAATATTGTAGGGCTTGATAATCAGTATACAACACAAATTCCTTAGGTAGTAGGTAATGTCTCCACTTCATAAGGGTTTGAACTATGGCATAAAATTATTGATTATACACTGAATAACTCCTCCTGGCATCATTCAACTTCTCACTGAAATAAGATAATGCTCTCCCTTCTTGACTTAACGCAGCTCCAATTGCATTCCCACTTGCATCACAGTCTACTTAAAATACTTTGTTGAAATCTAGTAAAGCTAACACAAGCTGCTCAGTCACTTTCTGCTTCAGCAATTCAAAACTTGTATTTTCTCCAGTTGTCCACTTGAATTCCTTCTTTCTCCTCTCATTGTCTCAGTCATAGGGCTACAAACTAAACTGAAATTTTTGATAAAATTCTTGTAGAAACTAGCCAGTCCATGAAATGATCTAGCCTCTCCAATGATTTTTGGTGTAGGCCATTCAACAATTTCTCTTACCTTCTTAGGGACCATCATCAATCCATCTGCAGATATCACAAATCCCAAATAGACTAATTCTTCTTTCATGAAAGTACACTTCTTAATATTTATCAGCAACTTCTCTTCTCTTAACCTCTACAAAAATTGTCTTAAATGATACAAATACTCCTCTTTTGTCTTACTAAAAATTAGGATGTCATCCAAATATACAATAAAAAACTTACCCAAGAATTTCTTCAATGCCACATTCATCAACCTCATGAAAGTACTTGGTGCATTAGTCAACCCAAAAGGAATTGCCAAGCATTCATACAATCCTTCATTTTTCTTGAATATTGTCTTCCACTCATCACCTCCTTTGATTTTGATATGATGATATCCACTCTTAAAATCTATCTTTGTGTAGTATTTGGCTTCACTCAAACAATCCATTATGTCATCCATCCTAGGTAAAGGAAACCGGTACTTCAGTGTGATCTTGTTTATTGCTCTAGAATTGGTACACATCCTCCATTCTCCATTCTTATTAGGTGCTAACATTATTGTTACTACACAGGGACTCAAATTTTCTCTGATCAAACCTTTCTTCAACAATTCCTGCACTTGTTTATTTAACTCTCCATTCTCTGTCAGTGTCATGTGTTGTGAAGCTTTGTTAGGCAAACTAGCTCTGGGAATCAAGTCCATGTAACGACTGATACTCCTCACAGGTGGTAATCCATCAGGCACATTATCTAAAATGATGTCTTCATACTCTGTCAGCAACTCTTTTATCTCCTTCAATTGTTCTTCATGCTCAAGGTTCATAGTCTTCTTAGGAATTAAGGCAAAACACACATTCTTATGTCTCATTCCATCCACAAATTTCCTTCCATCCATGAAACAGATTTTGGCATTCATGCAAGCTTCACTCTTCAAAGGCTCCTCCAAGGGTAACAAGGTTTGTTTCATCCTATTTTCTACAATAGTGTATATTTTCTTTCTCCCAACATGTCTTTTCTATCTATCAAACTACCAAGGTCTACCCAATAAAAGACAAAAAATTTCCATAGGCATAATATCACACAAAACTTCATCATGATAATATCCAATTTTCAATTTCACCAAGCATTTCTCACTCACTAACAACTTATGATCATCTTGAATCTATGCTATCTGATAAGGTTTAGGGTGTTTCAATCTTTCCAACTTCAATTTATTCCCCATCTCTTCTAAAATAAGATTATCTAAACTACCACTATCAATAACTACTTTACAGCACTTACTGAATACCTTACATCTAGTCTTGAACAAATTTCTCCTCTACAAGGGCTCTTCGTCCTCTCCGATATGACACAAAGATCTCCTCATCATCAACAGTTCTCCATCTTCCAGTTTGTTAGCTGATCCAGTTGGGTTTTCTTCCACCAAGGCTATTTTCCCGGTGTTCTCTGTCTTCTTACATTCAAAAGAATGATTTCCTCTCCTCCACACTTAAAAGAAAGTTCCCCAAAACACTCTCTTATCTTGTCTTCTGTCATATTTTCTAAAACCTTGATTCTGGTAGCCATCAGGTTCTCTCATTTAGTAAAATTTTTTGTCATCCTTCTGATACGAATTAGCTTCTTTTCTTACTTGCTTATCCTTGTTCTCATCTGTACAAGCTCCTCTTCCTCTGGTATATCCTCTTCCTCCTTAAAATATTCCTTTGGAAAACCTTCCACCTCTACCTCTTTGTCTCTTCTCATATCTTTTGTTCAACTTTTGTTCTTCTTTCAAGGCATATTGGTAAGCTACTTCAACACTCTGTTACTTGATTAAACTAAGTTCATCTTATATAGATATCCACAATCCATTTAAATATCTCGCAACTTGTTAAACCTCATCATCGACATGTCTAGATCTAGTACTCATCTTGTAGAATGCTTCAGTATACTTCTTCACACTAGATTCTTTCTGCTTCAAGTTCTGTAACTTTCAGAATAGATTTACTTGGTAATGAGTAGGCATAAAATTGGATTTTAACTTAGCAAACATCTGCTCCCATGATTTGATCTTCTCTTTACCTCTTCTATATCTGTCAACCTACAAATTTTCCCACCAAAGAGATGCATGACCCTTCAATTGGGCACATGCATATTTCACCTTCCTTTCTTCCATGGTGTTCTCAAAAACAAAATACTTTTCCATCTCCGAGATCCAATCCATTAATTCATTTGAATCCAACTTACCATCATACTTCGGTGGGGTAAAATATGGTTTAGTGTTCGCCCTACTCAAAACCCTCAAGAACCTCTGTTCATGCGGATTGATTGTTGGTTAGTTTGCTACTATTCTGCTAGTGCTTCTTCTTCTTCATCTTTGCTCACATCTTCAATATGTCAGCCTCTTCTCTTGGTTGTCTCAACAGATTCCAACTGGACTACAATTCCTCTCAACATTTCTATCATATCAAGGTCTATATTCCCACATGCTCCACCATTCCTATTTCCTCTTTGCACCATCTTCATATGAGTCCTCTGCAGCTGTAGGTCGGATCCACAGTCTGCCACCCCACAAAAAAAATTTAGGACAACACAATCTCTGGAATGAAATCTTGCTCTGATACCACTTGGTACAGTCACTGGATTGGATGGACCTCAAAGATATGAATCCAGACCAAGTAGAAAGAGTAAACACAATGGAAACAAGAGGATATGATGGATGCAATGTAGAATTAAATGAATTAGATCATGAAAAATGATTACAGATAATCGATATCATTTGGGTTACAAGAATTGGCTCACAAGCCTGCTACATACATGCTTAATTACATAATTGGTCAACTCTGGGCCTCTAAATCTTAAGATATGTCTTCTATATTCTTCTAATTGACTTATTATGCTTAATTACATTGATTTATATGGTCATGAGGGATTCGAGTTTAGCCCAAGAGGGATCAAATACCGAAGAACAAGATCAAATGTGTAAAACCACCAGGTCGGTCTCCGCCAAAGAGATTCCTCTAGAAAATTGGAATCAATGAAATAGGGCTCTACAAGCTATAGAAAGGATCCACAACATTGGCCAATAGCAAATAAGTCCAAGCGGTTTCAGTGTTCTAAGCCAAAAAATTGTCTCAGAATCTAGAATTGATAACTTGCTGGAAAATGATCCAAATGCTCTGCGGTTTAGGAATAAGGAAGATTATCATGTTCACAATAAAAATATAGCTCTGCAAGATCTAGTGAGAAAATGGAAGACAATGCAGAAATAAATGTTGAAACTACAAAACAGAAAACAAACTGAAAGGAAATGTTTTTCATTGATGCGAGATTGCCAAGAACTGGGAATGCTCTTGCATCACATGATGACCTCGAAAATAATTTTCTAGGGCTCAGGAAGTACATTACTTGTTTGATATTGTTTCTACTAGGATATGTTGTTGTCATTGATGTCAACATATTCCTGTGTTTTGGTATTGCAGAGAATTGCTTTGGTGATTCAGTGATTGCAGTGAGTTGATGTTGATTGGGTAGGTGATGTCGATGACTGGAAGAGAACTACTCATGGAACTTTCTTTTCAGAGAATAAATTGGTTTCATGGGTGAGAAAGAAACAAGATGTTATATCTCTATCTACCGTTGAAGCTAAATACATTGTTGCTGCTAAATATTGTACTCAGGTAGTTTTGATGAAACAGATGCTGAAAGACATTAGAGTTTTGTATGATGAGCCTACTATTATTTACTATGACAATTCAAGTTGTATCAACATTTCCAAAATATAGTAATACATTCTAGAATGAAGTATGTATCAATTAGGTATCCTTTCTTGAGGGAGATAGTTAGTGATGAAGAAGTAAAACTAGAGTATGTATCAACAAAAGATCAAATTGCAGACATTTTTAATAAGCCTTTGCCTATAGATATATTTGTGTATTTGAGAGACAAATTAAGGGTCTCTGCCCCTCCTAATGAGAACTAGGTGCATTGAGATGCATCAATCCGGTGGATCTCTCAATCTTATCTCTCTATCCAGGTTGATGAGTTGATGTTGCAACTCAGCTGGAGTAGTTAGTGAGTTGTTCAGAGCTGCGATTATGTTGTTTAGGAATGAGAAGCTTGATCAATTTTTATCTTTGGCATTGTTGTCAAAGGGGGAGATAAGCATGTGAAAAATTGTTTTATCTTTGAATCTTTGTGTGCATGATCTTAGGGAGAGCCTATTGGATTTTTTTGGTGTTGATTCATTCCTTTGCATTGATTGTTTTTCACATATATATGTTGTCATCAATGCCAAAGGGGGAGATTGTTGGACATTGTTGTTGCTAGGATATGTTGTTATTAATATCAACATATTCCTATGCTTTGGTATTGTAGAGAATTGGTTTGGTGATCTTGTGATTGTAGTTAGTTGATTTGATTGGTATATTGGAATACTTAATTTATTATTGGTTTCAGTGATCTGAAAGTCTTCTTGATCATATCATCTGATCTGGTTTAAGTTTGGTCTTTCTGTTTAGTGGTTGGCAGAGTCTATTTTTTGATCTGGTGAGCTCCGGTATGATCATATCTTGTGTTAGGCCCAATATAGAAAGCTAATGTACTGAGAGGGGAGGGGTGAATCAGTACTTCAAAACTTTTCCCTGATAATAACCTTACTATTATGCATAGACTTAATAGTGCAGTAACATAAAATAAAACTAAGATCAATAGATAACAATCATACATGATTCACTCCATAACACATATATTTTGGTCACACAGAAACTCTTGGTTAGAGAGAAAAACTGCTATGGGGATGGCACCCACAACTTCACTACTGCAATAATAAAGAATGCTCGGTTAGAGCTACATTTAGCTATTTCTGATAGCTTACCCTGTTAGGAGTATCAAGATCAGTTAGATCTACCATACTAAAGGATTTTTACAACACTATATAGGTGTAGCACCTGGTTAAAGGATTTACAATTTATAGACTTGGTTAGAGTCTTTTACCATGTTAAAGGTTTTTCTTACAACTTCAAAATAATACAATAAAATCATTACAAATATTTGTAGCTTTACATCTGAAATGCTAAAGCAGATTCTATGTGCTCTGAATAAGATTACCTAGCTTGTAGCATACCTTGGTAACCCATAGTGAAACTTGGTAAACTCTTATGTTTACTCTGTTCTTCAACTGTTCACTGATAACCTTCTCGGTGACCTCTTTGTGTCTCTATAATAGTCTTCCTTCATGCATACACACTGTTATCTCACATCTCTTGTTGCATATGTTATGTCTAACCCTAGAATCATGCTAAATAAATCTCTTACAATGGTGATCTAATTCATTGCTTCGATCTTACAAAAATATTTGTCGAATGAATAACTAAACAAAATATCTCATTGGTTAGATTGACCTTGTAATCATACATAATCTCCTAGTGCAATTCCCAATGCAAAAAAGGTTAGATGTGCCTCGATCTTGTAACACGTTTTCATGTGCATGTCCAGGTTCAATGTATTTGGTAAAACATTTCACTTGGTGAATATCAACTCGGTGAGTTAACCTTACCACTCGGTAGCCATGAAACATTACTCGGTAATGAGCTTGGTGAACACTATGTTTTGTAACTGCTTTCTTTTGTAACTGACTAGACTGTTCATACCAACTTCTCTGTGTGTACCAACTACATGATTTGGTAATACTAACCGACTAGAATATATAGTATGACTTTGGATAAGAAAGTAATGGCAATTTGATAAGTAGTAACAATCTCCCCATTTGACATTAGTTGAGATGTTTGACAAAAACTACTTACAAAGTCATAACTCAAAAACTATATACTTGCAAAATGACTATACTTGACAATATGTACAATAGTCAATAAAATAGTATATGCAGATATACTCCCCTTATCATTATTTTGTACATAACTCTGAATTTTGCATGTTCGGTTATGTTCTGTACTTGTGTGCTCTGAGTGCTCTGTATATTCTACTCAGTATACTCCCCTTGTATACAATACTCAAAATTGTGGTATCAAAATTGCATTACTCTCCAAGTGTAGAATTACTCCCCCTTTGCTGGGCTTTCCTCTTTGTAGTATCATAATATTACTCCCCCTTTTTGACAAACATTAAAAACTTAATTTCCATCCGGAGGCAGTAACTGATCAAAAATAGTCTTATACTTGGTTCAAGCATCAGTGAGGGTGACTGAGAGTGAGTCCTTGATACTTTCCATTAAGGAGTTTTGTGCTTGAATATCAGATAAGAGTGATATCAAGCCATCAAGAGTGATTCCCTCTTGTGTAGTTGATAATCTTGTAGCTCGCGTGAGCTATTCCAGTACTGATGAGAAACGAGGAAGGAATAATGTTTGAAGGGTCATTATATCCATCCTAATTTTATGCTCTTCATTCCTCAGTTCTAACTGTTGAGCCATGAGCTGTTGTAACTTCTTGTAAAAATTATGAACTGAATTAGGCTCAGTGGTCAACTTAGATGAGAGATTGGTGATCTCTTTCTCAATGGCATCATTTTTATTTTTGATATCTTTAATAAATAAAGAAAATTTACACAATTTCTGGAATAAATAAAGAATGTGCTTGAGTTGAGGGGACAACTCAGCAATGAATTTGACAAGTTTTACCTTGCAAACAGCAATTGATTTTTGAACTTCCTCTATCATTTTTGCTATAAGTTCTTTATCCTTGAGCTTGCTTAAGTACTCGGATGCATCAACTCCAGATGTTTCAATCTGATTTAGGAGTTCATCCAACTGAATATGGATGGCTGCATCAGTTGACACTGTTGCTGATTTCTGTGAGTAGTGTCCTAACCTTTTCAAGTACTTTATTCTTTTTCTGTATGGCCAATTGCTTCTCCTGTTCGGCCTTTGCTTTGCATAGTTCACTGAATTTAGTGAGTGTTTGCCCTTTCAATTTGGAAATGTCTACATTGGGCAACATGATCGGTTTAGATAAGTCAAATTTAAAACCATGTTTTCTCACCTTCTTCTCTTTGCCTTTGGTCTATGGTACTAAGACAAGTGCTTGTGAGGCTTGTTGACCCTCGGTAGGTTGCTCGGTAGATGCAACACTTTGGTCTATTCTTGTAGCAGTTGCAGTGTCTTTGGGTGGCTTGGTGCTAGGGGTCTCAGTTGTAATAGTTGCAGGGCTTGTCTGTGCTTGAGACTTTTGATCTTTGGTTGTGTCTGTTATAGCTTCAGATTTATTACTTGTATCTTCTGCAGCTTCAGATTTGTTACCTTCGGTAACTTACTCGGTATCCTTGGGAGCTTCGCTTGAGACTGGTGGCTTCACCGACGGATAAGGCTGAACTTGTTCTAAGACAGATTCACTAGAGACAAGTTTTGCATAAGTGGTGCCTTCAATCATTTCCTACTCCGATGCTGCTTCATCCATTACATCTTCATCAAATTGTATAGTGTCAACCGGGTCTGGACCTTGCTCGGTGACATCTGGATCTTGCTCGGTGACATCAACAATTTCAATTTGAGATTGTTCACTGACATCCTTTTGTTTGAAGATCTCCTACCACTTGGCTTTAGTCTCATTTTCCACATCAATGTATAGCCCATTCATCAATTTTAAGGCTCTTTGTTTCACAAGAAATTTTGAATTATTTGTGGACAAATGCTCCTTGATTTCAGCTACAAACATGTTAGGAAATAGATGGACTAGACTTCTTTCTCTTATTTGTCTCTCTAAATCCATTGCATATTTCCATCTATTATCAATATGTGAGTAGAGTTCACTCGGAAGTGACTTGGCTAGTTCTAATGGTGCTAACTGAAACTTCAGAAGTGTACATATGACAGCTTCTTCAATCTGTCATTTCTCATCATTATTCCTAGTCTCATACTTAACATATCTAAATCCTGCGAATCCACCGTATTCTTTGAGATTGGCACAAAAGTTTTCAACACTGTGAATGTTTACCTTTTTGCTTTTCACAATCTGGAATTTGTTTGCATCATCAGACTCTATATCACTCGACTCTTTTGCCAAAATGAGTCTTCGAGTTGATTTCTTGTAAGTCTTAGTTACCTTGGGAATGGCAACAGTCTTTTGTTTCTTGCTCAGTGATGCAACTAATGCTTTGGTGTTGGGTCTCTTTGTTGGTGGAGTCAGTAGGGCCTTTGTGATGTCCTGTTTCTTTCTTTTCAGAACTTTTCCCTTTGGCAACTCTGTGCTCAATGTTATTGCAGCCTCTTGAGCTTCTGTCTCCTCTTTGGCAATGGGAAGATTGCCTTTGATAGGTGTAGAGGAGGATCCTTCTCTGAATTTCTCAGATAAATCCTTTATCATCTTTGTAGCTTTTCTTGTAGCCTTAGGTACTACAATGCTCATTTTTACTTTCTCTTTCACCTCTTCATAGGTTCCATACCTTAGTTCAGTTGCATGCCTTGGCAATGATAGATAGGCATCAATTTGTTGTTGTGTGATATCATAATCAATCTCATAACCCATTGGTTGCAACAATTGAGTCCTCAGTTCAACAACATTTACATAGCAATAATCAGTGTCGACTTCAAAACATATATTGTCTTTGTATTTTTTGACTAGCTGTGGTGGGATCCTGTACCTGTTGTGCATTTTCTCTTGGAATTTTCTGAAGTAATCATCCATGATATCATTAAAGTTATCTCCTAACTTCTTGATGTAGTCATTGATCTGATGGGTGATAGGTCGGTGTAGCTCCCATACTACTTTACCAACTGAGGGAAAGAACTTCTCAAAATAGAAAAACATACATACAAGTAATGAACCGAACTTGAGTGTGTTTGCCAAGTTGTTCTTCTTTGGCTTCCTTATTGTGTTCAGGTTCTCAAACAAGTTCTTTAGTAGCACTTCACATAAGTCTACCTTCATTCCCTTCTTCACTATTTTGTAGGCCAAGTCCACTGCAGCACATGGTACACTGTTTTCCCTTGCAGATTGGAAGAAACAGTAACCAATAACTCTGATTGCAAATTTTAGTTCAGCATCAGTGACATTATTCAATTTCAGTCCTCGGTAATTGGATTCTACTTCAGTTAGACTAATTAGCTCCTTTTGTGATATCATTTTCTATGCATGAGCATGATTGTAGATGGGATATCCAGTGATCAAGTGAATTCCTTCGTGATCTTGAATGGTTGCTCTTGTAGCCACATGAAATCATCATGTACTCTACTCAATACAAACTTAACCCACTGGGGTTTGAATACACGAGGATAGACTAGGGCTTCAGTTAATCCCTTGATTTTGATGTGCTCAAACTTACTATCCAGTTTGCCATTAGTGCACAGTTCATCATATGTGTCACTAATCTCTACATGACCGAGTTCCTCAACATGACATTTGGTAAAGAATCTGACATCTTCTACTAACAAGACTCGATCTGGGATGAGTGAAAATGCAGTTTTATCATCCGGTTCTGAGGCAACTTTAGGAGTTTGGGAATATTTTAGTGAGGGCTTCTCCACATTTTGGACAACTACAGGGTCTTGGATCTTGGGCGCCATGGTAGATTTCAGGTAAGATTTGACAAGTTATCCTTAGGGTTTACAAGTGACTAACTCTTCACACTCGGTAGACAATAGCAATTTGACTAGATCGGAAACTAGCTAAACAGTGTGAATAGATTGATGTAAATACCTCAAAATTCGCTCTAAATGAAGTTTGATCACTTTGATTCACTCTGTTCTTCTTCTCGAAAACTTGGGTGAATGAAAATGATCGCGAAAACACTTTTAAGTACTCAAAAATACCTCATCGGGATCCATGCAAGTTAGGTGAAGATATTAAATACACTCGGTTCACCTTTTACCGATTTACTCCATTTTCTATTTTCACTGAGTACCCAAATTAGCTTTATTAACCGACTTGACAGGTTTCCTGTATAGTATATAAACTAACTAATTGCATCTGAACTATGCAGATTTTGAATTTTGTACATAATAGAATAGGAATTGTTATGATTTAATTTTTTAAAGAATGCAATCCCTTCATACCTTTCATTGACTAATTTGAAATAGGTGCACCCAACTCGGTAGGTAAGGTGCTTTCTTCATCAGACATAATTTCTTTCTTTTTCCAAATCATCTTGAATTTTTCTTTTATCTCATCAGTGTCTTTTCTTGGTTGATCTCTGCAATCTCCAGCTAAATGTCCAGCTTTGTGACAATGAAAACATGCCATACTGAAATTTCTCCATGATCTCCGGTTGTTCATTCCAAACCTTATAAAACAGTTGGCACTTATATGTCCATATCTTCCACAACATTCGCACCATATCCTTGTATTGTAATCCCATGGTACTGCTGCATATTGTCGGTAAGGATCTATGTGAGTTTGGTAACCTCCAGTGTTTGCTCGGTGTGGATACTTCATGTAGTTCTTTTGCTTAAACCAGCACTTCTCGTTACTATGTCCATAT
This sequence comes from Cryptomeria japonica, assembly GCF_030272615.1. NCBI lineage: Eukaryota > Viridiplantae > Streptophyta > Pinopsida > Cupressales > Cupressaceae > Cryptomeria > Cryptomeria japonica. The sequence continues at coordinate 714,730,632 of NC_081412.1, forward strand.
CTATTGCAGTTTTTACAAAACCCTTTGAATTTTTCCTTTTGATAGTTGTTAACAGACTTTATCCTACATTGATTAGGTGTGTGACCATATTTATTGCAATTGTAACAATATCCATTGGACTTAGAGATATTCGATTGCTTACCTTTTTTGATCTGGCATATGTTGGCAGTATGACCTTGATTTTCACAGTAGTAGAAAATAGGCTTCTTCCTTTTGATGTTATTCCTTTTTCCATCTTGTTTTGATGATTCTCCTCTCTCGGTTATGAATTCCTTTCTCGAATGATTCTTTTCCTTTGTAACCGAGTCCTCCATCTTTGTAGAGTCTTCTTGTATTTAGTTGCTCATCCAACATCTTTGATGCTTCATAACTTTTCTCCAATGATTCTTTGGATTTCTTCTCTGTTTCAAGTTCACCAGTCAACCTTGATACTTCAAGTTTCAATGATTGATTTTCATCATTCTTCAGAATTGCTTCATGATGTGCATAACCTAGTTGATCTATCATATTTTGTTGAATACCAGTTAACCTTATGATTTCATCATCCTTATCAGATACTAGAGCTTCAAGTTGTTGTTTCTCTCTTTGTAGATCTCTTGCTTTATCCTCAGCTATCCTTAATGCATCTAGATTTTCAGTCATTTGTGTACTAAAATGTTCATGTTCTATTTTCATTGCTTTTAGTTGATTAGCCAATGCTTTGTTCTTTTCTTTCAACATTCCAATCATTTCTTCAGTCTCTTTCGATATACTATTCTCAGATGATGTCTTGATTTGTTCCACTAGCTCTTGGGAATCCTGCAAGTCATCAGATAATCTTCTCCTTACTTTCAAAGATTTTTTCATTTGCCTCTGCATGTCTACAATCACTTGATTTGCATTATCCAGCTCTTCTTGAAGATTGACAATCCTCCGAGATTGTTTGCAGCCTTCCATTGCTAAGATCTTTCTCTTTAGGTAGTTAAACCCTTTTCCAAGATTGAATCTCTGATACCAATTGTTAGGCCCAATATAGAAAGCTAATGCACTGAGAGGGGAGGGGTGAATCAGTACTTCAAAACTTTTCCCTAATAATAACCTTACTCTTATGCATAGACTTAATAGTGTAGTAACATAAAATAAAACTAAGATCAATAGATAACATCATACATGATTCACTCCATAACACATATATTTTGGTCACGCAGAAACTCTTGGTTAGAGGGAAAAACTGCGGTGGGGATGCCACCCACAACTTCACTACTGCAATAATAAAGAATGCTCGGCTAGAGCTACATTTAGCTATTTCTGATAGCTTACCCTGTTAGGAGTATCAAGATCAGTTAGATCTACCTTACTAAAGGATTTTTACAACACTATATAAGTGTAGCACATGGTTAAAGGATTTACAATTTATAGACTTGGTTAGAGCCTTTTACCCTGTTAAAGGTTTTTCTTACAACTTCAAAATATTACAATAAAATCATTACAAATATCTGTAGCTTTACATCTAAAATGCTAAAGTAGATTCTATGTGCTCTAAATAAGATTACCTAGCTTGTAGCATACCTTGGTAACCCATAATGAAACTCGGTAAACTCTTCTGTTTACTCTGTTCTTTGACTGTTCACTGATAACCTTCTCGGTGACCTATCTGTGTCTCTATAATAGTCTTCCTTCATGCATACACACTGTTATCTCACATCTTTTGTTGCATATGTTATGTCTAACCCTAGACTCATGCTAAATAAATCTCTTACAGTGGTGATCTAATTCATTGCTTTGATCTTACAAAATGATTCTTTGAATGAATAACTAGACAAAATATCTCATTGGTTAGATTGACCTTGTAATCATACACAATCTCCTAGTGCAATTCCCAATGCAAAAACGGTTAGATGTGCCTCGATCTTGTAACACATTTTCATGTGCATGTCTAGGTTCAATGTATCTGGTAAAACATTTCACTCGGTGAATATCAACTCGGTGAGTTAACTTTACCACTCGGTAGCCATGAAACTTTACTCGGCAATCAGCTCAGTGAACACTGTGTTTTGTGACTGATTTCTTCTGTAACCAACTAGATTGTTCATACCGACTTCTCTGTGTGTATCGATTGCATGATTCGGTAATACTAATCGACTAGAATATATAGTATGACTTTGGATAAGAAACTAATGGCAATTTGATAAGTAGTAACATCTTGTGCTATGGATTTGGGAGAATGTTTTGGATGTTTGTGTGTATCTTCATTTCATATGGTTTGTGATTTGGTTCTCTGGAAGCTATCTTTCTTATCCAAATTGTTGTTGTTGAGTGTTCTTGAACGTTAGCCTGTTGATCAATGAAGAATTTCTTAAGTGGTGTTGGTGCAACTATTGCGGATGGTTCTAACGTTCTTGTTGGCATTTCCTAATCATATCCTATTTATCTTGGTGGTCCAAATTGTTTATTGTGTGAGTTCTTGATGATCTTCATCGTCTGGTGATATTATTTGTGTTATGCGATATTTTGGTGGTGTGAACTATTGTGGTTGATCTTCGTGAGATTTCCAGTGATGGTGCATGTTTGGGAAGTTAATTTAGGTCCATACTATGTATGGTATTATATTGGTCCAGTGGTTGATTTATATATCATGTGATGTAATTTTGTAATTAGGTGTTATGGGTTTGGCCGACTAGTGCAAGAGCACCTAACACAAAACACAAAAGGAGTCTATAAGACGATAAAGATCAATTCATAATTACATTCAATTACATTTTCATTTGTAATGTCATTTTGAGTCAATATGAATCAATATGTAAGGCTAAAAGAGCCCATTGTAATGAGTTGTCCAAGTTGTCCTAATAAGGTCTTGAATTAGTCATTTGGTAAAATTTGTATAAAATATACTTGGAGGGATAAAATGGTGACAAAAATATATTATTATTCCATCCTAATATGTTTTGAAGGTTATTTTGAAGGTTTAAAGTCATTTGAGTCAAAAGTTGTAAAAGTTGTAAAAAGACCAAAATGGGAAGTTGTATGGTCATAAGAGGAAGTTGGGTAGTTGTAACTTCCACGTGAAGATTAAAAGGCTATAAAACCTTTATAATGGTCTTTCATAAGAGGATGTAAAAATTGGAGAAGGAATTGGAAAGCATTGGAAACATTTTGCTATCATATTTTCATTGTTTTCAATCTCTTGTTTTGTGATCTTGGAAGTTTTTTCCTCTTGTTTCCAGGATTGGTACAACCATGTATAGCCTGGAAACAAGTGTATTTCCATAATTATAGTGTATTATATTGAATAATGTTTCCATTTCTTTTGGTTTGAGTTTATTTCATTCAGTTTTGAGAAAGTTATGAATGTTTTGGTGGAAACCGTTTGGAACTACCCAAAACCCTGATTCACGACGACCAGTTTTGGAACAATCATCATAACTTTGGATTTCACCATTGGATCTTTCTATAATTTGGAGGAACGTTTTATAACTAGCATTTCTATAATTTGGAGAAACGTTTTATAACTAACATTTCTAGAATCGGATCGGAGTGATTGTTTTTGTGATTAATATGTTAAGAGTTATTAATGTCTGTTCATGACTAATTTCATGACCACAATAGAGTAAATTTCATAGTTTGGACAAATTATTGGTTTTAATTTGGAAGAAATGAATAGATGAAGGGTTTAAATGATTCAAGTTTAATGCATGATACATGGATCTACAATCATTGTGGATTGATATATATGGACAAGATTTGATAATGGTTATTTGATTGATGTTTTCATGATGCTTTGCATCAAATTGGTATCAGAGCTCAGCAAAAGGTCTAGGCTGAGCAAGTGATTGGTATTTTGGTTTGCTAATGGTTGTGGTTGCAAATGCCTATCTACTAGCTGCAAGTAGGCAGACATGAAGGTCTGTCATGGGGCCATAGGAGATTGTCCAAGGGGCCTGAAAAAGAGGTCCAATGGGTTCCCAAAAGACCTAGGGAGAGAGGCAAGGAAAAGACTCCTAGGTGAGGCAAAGTAGTTGGTGAGTTTGGTTCAGCATTCAGGGTGGACTTATGTTTGGAGCAGCATCTTGAGGAGCAGCCAATATGAACTCCACTAATTGGAGTTTTGATAGAAGTAGAAAAAAAAAAAGAAGCAACGACATCAAGAGAATCCAAAGAGGCAAATATTAATGAAGACAAAGGTGAAGATCTCACTCAAAAGTTTCTTGCAAGTTATTTTCATCCATGTTTCCAATGGACTTGGAAACTTTTCAAAGCTGGGACTATGGTGCAGGAGCACCTAACACAAAAGCATAAAAAGAGTCTATAAGAGGATAAATATCAATTCATAAGTATATTCAATTACATTTTCATTTGTAATGTCATTTTGATTCAATATGAATCAATATGTAAGGCTAAAAGAGCCCATTGTAATGAGTTGTCCAAGTTGTCCTAATAAGGTTTTGAATTAGTCATTTGGTAAAATTTGTATAAAATATCCTTGGAGGGATAAAATGGTGATAAAAATATATATTATTCCATCCTAATATGTTTTGAAGGTTATTTTGAAGGTTTAAAGTCATTTGAGTCAAAAGTTGTAAAAGTTGTAAAATGCAACTTTTCAAAAGTTGTAAAAAGACCAAAATGGGAAGTTGTATGGTCATAAGAGGAAGTTGGGTAGTTGTAACTTCCATGTGAAGATTAAAAGGCTATAAAAACTCTATAATGGTCATTCATAAGAGGATGTAAAATTTGGAGAAGGAATTGGAAAGCATTGGAAACATTCTGGTATCATATTTTCATTGTTTTCAATCTCTTGTTTTGTGATCTTAGAAGTTTTTCCTCTTGTTTCTAGGCCTGGTACGACCATGTATAGCTTGGAAACAAGTGTATTTCCATAATTATAGTGTATTATATTGAATAATGTTTCCATTTCTTTTTGTTTGAGTTTATTTCATTCAGTTTTGAGAAAGTTATGAATGTTTTGGTGAAAACCGTTTGGAACTACCCAAAACCTTGATTCACAATGACTAGTTTTGGAACAATCATCATAACTTTAGATTTCACCATTGGATCTTTCTATAATTTGGAGGAATGTTTAATAACTAGAATTTATAGAATCTTACTAGAGAGATTGTTAGGGTGATTAAAACTTTAAGAGTTATTAATGACTATTCATGACTATAATTTCATGACAAGAATAGAGTAAATTTCATAGTTTGGACAAATTCTTGGTTTTCATTTGCAAGAAATGAATAGATGAAGGGTTTAAATGATTCAGGTTTAATGCATGATACATGGATCTACAATCATTATGGATTGATATATATGGAGAAGATTTGATAATGGTTATTTGATTGATGTTTTCATGATGCTCTGCATCACCGACCTTGTAGTCAAATTTGATGATCTCTATAAATGGAAGTAATATTCATGTAATTTGGTGTCATAGGTGTTGAATCTGCATTATTAGAGATTGGTGTATGTGTGAACATGTGAATTCATCTTTCAGTGTGGTGTATTGAACAAATATTGGTGAAGGGAAGATATTTGAGCTTAACCAAAATAGTCATTAGGCATTAGTAGATGTTATTTTTACAGTTCATTCTTTCTACATTATAGTCCGAATATTTTTGTATGGTAGTGAACCTTCCCTGAAGGTTGGATCCTTCTAGGTCATTGTAATTTGAGCAGTAAGATCTAGGTAGTGCTCCTAAATGCATGTGCATTCCCCATTGTAATATTTACACATACTACTGCAAAGTATCATCTCATTGTGGGTAGGTTCCCACCATGGTTTTTCCCTTAACCAGGTTTTCCATGTCAAAAGTATTGGTGTTATGTGTGTTGTTGTTCTTATCTTTCTTTTTGCTGCATTTGATCAAATTTGAGATTATGCTTAATTGATTTAATCCGATGAAAATTGATTCACCCCTCCGCCCCCCCCAACCTAAATTTTCCTTCTTGCTATTGCCTACAGTTCTATCCCAACCCCCATCCGTGTTCTTCTTCATTTTCTCTCCTTTGGCGTGAGGAAGGTCTTAAGTGCTTCAGTGGCACATTTCTTGTCCCTATAAAATTTAGACCCTTAAATCAAGGTATTAGAAACCTTTCCCATGAGATCCTCATTAATTTACAAATCGAGGCCGAAGGCATAGAGGAAACCATTCTTCCAACCCTGGACAAAGGAATCAGTGACTAGGGTATCTGACCCACACAATGTCTCCATATATGCAGTTAAGCCTTCCTTAGATATCTCACTCTATATGTCTTTGTTGTTACGCCATTCCTCATACACCTTTGTGGGCTCTAAGAAGTTTATGTCCCCTCCCATTGAGCAAGAAACCCCAAACACCATAGTCTATAGAGTAAAAGAAAATAAGATCGACCAGAGAATGCAGAAAAGGATATCCTCTAGAAAGTTTGGCTCTTTCTTATTAAAATTTGTTGTATCCATGTCTTTAATTCCTAATGGTGGTACAAGAGATAGTACAAGGCCCTAAATGTATCTAACCTTAACCATTTTCCTAACCTAGGGGCAATTATCTACTCTTTATTTTATCTCATCAGATTTGTCATTTAGACAAAAAATATGATCACCTTGTTGTCAATGGTAAGTCTTGTTTTGATATTGGTATTCTTTTATTATTTATTTGAGTGTGTGGGATTTTACGCACTTTTCTTCATCATTTCCAAGAACCTCCTACGCATCGCACACATAATAATCATTATGAATGAGGCTGAGGAGATCCACTCAGATTCGATCATTAAAATCCCACACTCTTCTATTAGCTAAGCCAGCTTAGATATTCACAGATTATCAACAACCTTGTTACCTTCTTGATGCACATGTAAAATTTGAAAGTCTTAAAATTCAAGTAGAAGGGAAAGACATTCCTCAATGATATGCTTGATTGACCAGCTAGGGGAAGATGGCACCTTAAGACAACTAATAATATAAAGAGAATCACATTCAAGCCAAACCCATCTCATTTTTTTGTCCTTAACCAACTTGACCCCAACATAGGCTACGTAAGCCTTGGCATAGTGATTTGCCTAGGTACCCAAAGGGAGGGCCACCACTAAGATGAGCCTACCATTGTGATCACGAACCACTCCTTCACAACTAGCAGGTCTGGGGTTCCCCTTTGTTGCCCCTTCCATATTGATTTTGACCCATCTCGAAGGGGGTGGATGCCACTTGATCCCATCTTTGGGACTCTTCAACTTGTGCAGAGGTTTGGAAATATCCCAATTAAGTTTCCACCTATAAGAAACTTCTAGGTCCTCCTTAGAGGGGGAATGATATATGGTGACATTAGACCCATTACAAATAGTTTGGAAATTTGTTGTAATAGCCAGTGAATTTTATTGGCAACAATATTGGCACAACAAGATTTATCCCTAAAAATTTAATTATTTTGTTCCTTCCATAATCCCCACACAATATGAGGCAGCATAAGGTTGCAAATACACAAAAGAGCCTGGTTAGCTGAGGGGGAGACCTACTAAGACCAACATTTAACAAATGAATTGGGAAAGACCCAATCCAAAGTCCACAGAGCCCAAAAGTAGGTCCACACATCCCAAGCAAAGTCACAACTGAACATGATGTGGAAGGCATTTTCAACATCCTATAAGCACAAATGACAATGATTGGGGGTTGCCATCCCCTTTTATAGAGATTGTCAATGATTAAAATTTTATTCTAGATAATAAGCCAAAAGAAAATATTAATTTTTGTGATGATCAGGTGGTTCAAAACTAACCCCAAACAGGATTGGGGAAAAGAGTCCTTGTATGCAACTTGTAGGTAGAAGAAACAAAGAAGTTACCATCCATGAAGAGGGACCACATTAAGAGGTCTTCCAATCTATAAATAGGGATGTGCACAAAATCCATGTACCTATGAAGAGTTAGCAAAATGGGGTCCACGATAGAAAGATCCACCCACTTGTGTTCATTGATATAGTCTGCGACCCATCTGCCAAACCGCCCAATATAGACATCCCAAAAAAATCCAAAAATAGGATCCATGGACAAGGGAGCATCCTCAATCCACCTATCATCCCAAAATAATATATTCCTGCCATTTCCCAACAACCACAAAAGTCCTTTAGAAAGAATAGATTTAGTACTTGAGATATACTTCCAAAGGGTAGAACAAGAGGCCATAGGTCTTTCATCCCCAAGCATGTCATTAACATGCGTATAATCATTCAGATACTTTCTATGGATGATCCTAGACCAATCATTATTGTCTTTCCAACTTCTCCAGAGTTGTTCTAGTAGAAGGGCTGAGTTGAACTCCTTCATTTTACGGATAGCCATACCACCCATGTTCTGAGCTAAACAAGCTTGATCCTATGACACCAGATGCAATCTCTTCTTAGTTTTCATGCTAAACCAAAGGAAGTTCCTTTGAATCTGTTCAATATTAGCTACAAATCTTTTAGGAATTCTAAAGAGGCTAAGAGCATAGACTGAAATATTTTGAAGGGCGACCTTGATCAACTGCACCTTTCATGCCTAGGATAACAGAGCACCTTTCCATGCAAAAAGCTTGGAATTAAATCTATCAATGAGTTTAGTCCAAAACTCATTAAGAACCTCTGAGGAGCACATCGACAACCCTTGGTAAGTCGACAGGAGGACATCAATATTACATCCCAAAATCTAGTCAATTCTCTGTTGCCTTCTCTCCGGTGTATTAAGGAAAAAAATAGAACTCTTTTGGAGGCTAATAACTTGGCCAAAGGAATTCTCATATAATTATAGAGTTCACTTGAAGTTTCTATCTTCCGCTATGGATATTTCCACCATAAGGATAGTATCATCGAAAAATTGTTGATGAGACCAAATGTGCCCATTGGAAGAGGGGGGCAAATCTTTCAAAGAACTACATCTAATCTATTTCTGAATATATCTTTCCAATGATTTAGCCATTAAAATTAATAAGGTGAAAGGGGGTCTCTCTGCCTTAAACCCCAAGAGGATGTGAAAAAGAAAGTAGGAGAGCTATTTAGAATAATCGAGAAAGAGGCAGAGAAAACTAGTTGAGAAATAATACTAGTGAAAGGATTGTTAAATCCAAACGCAGACAAAACCTTTAGCAAGAAGCTCCAACTCACACTATCATAAGCCTTGAGGAGGTCCAAATTGAGAAAGAAACCAACCTTCTTATTCACCAAGAGAGAATTAATATTTTCATGAACAGTCATAACCGAGTCCAAAATTTGTCTTCCTGAAACAAAACCATTCTACTGACCCAAAATAAGGGAGGGAAGGAGGGGCTTAAGCCTTAACACTATAATTTTAGAGAAGATATTTTAAATGGAATTACAGAGGTTGATAGGTCAAAAATTCAAGAAAGAATCAACCCCCGACTTCTTCAGAATAAGAACAATAAATGTGGTATTCAATTCCTTTAACAAGGATTTGGAACCACAAAACTGCTTAGCAGCCGCCACCACATCCTCAACCATAATGTCCCAATAAGTTTGGTAAAAGAACATTGAAAAAACATCTGGACACAAGGCTTTATTACCTTCAAAAGAAAGGAATGCCTCTTGGACTTCACTTTCTGAGGCAATCCAAATTTAAGAATTATTCACCTCTGAAGAAACAAGGGAGGGAATTTCCGATAGGAGCTCCATCTAATCTTCCATGACAAGATTCCAATCTTGAGAAAGAATTTTGGAAAATAAATCCACATCCTCTTGCATAATACTCATATGTAGATAGTAGGCTCCCATTAAAGTGGATGAAATGAATGTGATTAGAGGCTCTATGTTTTAGAGTAGAAATATGAAAAAAAATTAGTGTTTTTGTCCCCCCTCTTAAGCCAAATAGATCTGGATCTCTATTTCCAAAAATCATCCTCTTTAGCTATGATATCATGTAGTTTAGATAAGAAAAAAATCTCCTGATCCACCAAATGTGGAAGTGCAAATTGAGATTGAATTTGCATTTGGATATCATCAAGTTCCAACTTGAGGGCCTCTTTGTTTCTGAAGATATGACCAAAGGAGGTCTGGTTCCACTTCCGCACATTCACTTTCACAAGCCCAATATTCTAAGAAATCCTAAACATGGTAGAGCCCTATATAGTAGTATCCCACCATTCTCTGATCTTAAACTTAAGTTCCAAGTCAAGAGTCCACATTTTTCAAACCTAAAAGGAAAATTCTTTCTCCTACAAATTTTATCAATAACCAACGAAATGGGGTAATGGTATGATGAATCAATAAGGATCTAGACAACTACTGAGAGGGTAGGGGGGGTGAATCAATAGATAGAAAACTGACTAAACTTTCACCAAACTCAAAAACAACCTCTCAAGTCAAACACAGAACTGACTGGTTCAAACACTCAACTACAAATTACAATATTACTGTCAAGTATACCAATTGGTTGTCGTATCAGAATAATAGTAAAACAACTCTCAAACTCTCAAACCATTTAGCCAAAACATCCAAATACTTTACAGACAAAAGTTAAAGCACATTTCAGATTACTGGCAGACATCTTATCATATCTAAGTGGATTTACCAGCTAAGCAAATTAACCATAGCAAACATAACCATAGAAAAATTCACCACTTGACACAATGATTTTGATGTCGAAACCCAAATGGGAAAAACCTTGGTCGGGATGAATACCCACAAGTGTTTTGAAGTCTTTTGAAATTTGCCTTGTTAGGAGCCAAGCCTGTTAAAGCTTTTACAAAAAATCTTGTTAAGAACAGATCCTGTTAGGGACCACCCAGTTAAGGGATTGACTATAATTCCCTATTAGAAGCAATACCCTATTAGGAGTAACCTCGGTAGAGGATTATAAATCCAAGCTAATGGATCACCTGGTTAGAGGATTTAAATAACACTAAGCCTGCTAAAGATTACCTTGTTAAGGGATTTGACTATTGTAATTATTAGAGAACAACATGGGTTTGTTGATCTGGTAAATAGCACTACTCTTCTTGATCAAATCCTTTTTATTCTCTTATTTGCCTTCATACATACTGCAGATACAACTTTTGGTTTGGCAATCAATCACACTCACTTAACCAAAATTGCCAACACTACAACAAAACAACTCATCGACCTTATAAGAAAAAAAATAGGTTGGTAACACATAACAAACCTAAGATCACATAGAGATTACAAATAAATCAGTTTAAGTATGACCGTTGGATTACATAGCAATCATTGAGCATTGTTCAAGACAATCTCAACCACTCCTTGATCATCACTTCATCGATCCCTGTAACTCATCATGTGGTTTCCACTACATGCAATGCACTTCCTCATTCCCAAGATAAAACTGTTATCTCCACACATTCACTTTCACAACCCCAATCTTCTTAGAAATCCTTAACATGGTAGAGCCCTATATAGCAGTTACCCACCATTCTCTGATCTTAAACTTAAGTTCCAAGTCAAGAGTCCACATTTTTTCAAACCTAAAAGGAAAATTATTTCTCCTACAAATTTTATCAATAACCAGTGAAATGGGGTGATGGTATGATGAATCAATAAGGATTCAGACAACTACTCAGAGGGGGGGGGGTGTGAATCAATAGATAGAAAACTAACTAAACTTTCACCAAACTCAAAAACAACCTCTGAAGTCAAACTCATAAATGACTAGTTCAAACACTGAACTACAAATTGCAATATCACTGTCAATAATACCAGTTGACTGTCATATTAGAATAACAGTAAAAAAACTCTGAAACTCTCAAACCATTTAGCCAAAAGATCCAAATACTTTACAGATAAAAGTAAAAGCACATTTCATATTATTGGTGGTCATCTTATCATATCTAAGTGGATTTAGTAGTTAAGAAAATTAACCATAAAAACATTCTCCACTTGACACAATGATTTTGATGTGGAAACCCAAATGGGAAAAACCATGGTGGACATGAATACCCACAAGTATTTTGGACTCTTTTGAAGTTCGCCCTGTTAGGAGCCAAGCCTGTTAAAGCTTTTACAAAAGGTCCTGTTAAGAACAGATCCTGTTAGGGACCACTCGGTTAAGGGACTGACTTTAATGCTCTATTAGAAGCAATACCCTATTAGGAGTAACCTTGGTAGAGGATTTGAAATCTAAGCAAATGGATCACTTGGTTAGAGGATTTAAATAGCACTAAACCTGCTAAAGCTTACCCTGTTAAGGGATTTGACTATTGTAATTGTTAGAGAACAACAGGGGTTTGTTGATCTGGTAAATAGCACTACTACGCTTGATCGGATCCTTTTTATGCTCTTATCTTCCTTCATACATACAAAAGATACACCTTCTAGTTTTGCAATCAATCACACTCACTTAACCAAAATTGCCAACACTACAACAAAACAACTCATCGACCTTATAAGCAAAACAATAGGTCGGTAACACATCACAAACCTAAGATCTCATAGAGATTACAAACAAATCAGTTCAATTATGACCATTGGATTACATAGAAATCATTGTATATTGGTCAAGACAACCTTGACCACTTTGTGATCATTGCTTCATTAATCCCTGTAACTGATCACATGGTTTCCACTACATGCAATGTACTAGCTCATTCCCAAGATAAAACCATTATCTCTACATGCCAAAAACCATTTGAAACTCTTCACATAAAACATAAGGAGGTCTAGTTCCACTTCCACACATTCACTTTCACAACCCCAATCTTCTTAGAAATCCTAAACATGGTAGAGCCCTATATAGAAGTATCCCACCATTGTCTGATCTTAAACATAAGTTCTAAGTCAAGAGTCCGCATTTTTTCAAACCTAAAAGGAAAATTCTTTCTCCTACAAATTTTATCAATAACTAGCGAAATGGGGTGATGGGATGATGAATCAATAAGGATCCGGAAAACTACTAAGAGGGGGGGTGAATCAGTAGATATAAAATTGACTAAAATTTCACCAAACTCATAAACAACCTCTCAAGTCAAACTCATAACCGATTGGTTCAAACACTCAACTACAAATTGCAATATCACTGTCAAGTATACCGGTTGCCTGTCATATTATAATAACAGTAAAACAACTATGAAACTCTTAAACCATTTAGCCAAAACATCCAAGTACTTTACAGACAAAAGTAAAAGCACATTTCATATTATAGTTGGTCATCTTATCATATCTAAGTGGATTTAGCAATTAAGAAAATTAACCATAGAAAACATAACCACAGAAACATTCACCACTTGACACAATGATTTTGATGTGGAAACCCAAATGGAAAAAACCGCAGTGGGGATGAATACCCACAAGTATTCTGAACTCTTCTGAAGTTTTCCCTATTAGAAACCAAGCCTGTTAAAGATTTTACAAAAAGTCCTATTAAGAATAGGTTCTGTTAGGGACCATTTGGTTAAGGGATTGACTATAATGCCCTATTAGAAACAATACCCTATTAGGAGTAACCTCAGTAGAGTATTTGAAATCCAAGCTAATGGATCACCTGGCTAGAGGATTTAAATATCGCTAAGCCTGCTAAAGCTTACCCTATTAAGGGATTTGACTGTTGTAATTGTTAGAGAACAATAGGGGTTTGTTGATCTGGTAAATAGCACTACTCCTCTTGATCAGATCCTTTTTATGCTCTTATCTACCTCCACACATACTGCAGATACACCTTCTGGTTTAGCAATCAGTCACACTCACTTAACCAAAATTTCCAGCACTACAACAAAATAACTCATCGACCTTATAAGCAAAACAATAGGTCGGTAACACATCACAAACCTAAGATCTCATAAAGATTACAAACAAATCGATTCAAGTATGACCATTGGATTACATAGAAATCATTGCTCATTGTTCAAGACAACCTCAACTACTCCTTGATCATCACTTCATCAATCCCTATAACTCATCACATGGTTTGCACTACATGAAATGTACTTGCTCCTTCCCAAGATAAAACCGTTATCTCTACGTGCCAAAAAATATTTGAAAATCTTCACATAAAACATGCATATTTGGAAAAATCATTAGCATTCATCATTTGATCATAAACCAATACAACTAATTCACCAAGCTCCATTGGTTAGGGTTTTAGGGTTTCACACATCAACGGGTAGGGTTACCGGTTGATCTCACTGCTTCTCAAGTAATACCGATTTCCTTCACTAGCTCACCTACCGATTGCAAAACAACATCATAACAACATCATTACTAGTTATAATTGACATTAATGGCAACATATTAATTCATCAATGCAATCTTCCTGCAAATGCCAACAATCTCCCCCTTTGGCATTGATGGCAATACAAATATCAATACCCTTGATTGTGATGATCTTGTATAGGAATCCTGGTTTACATTTTACCATGTACTCTCCTTCAACCGAGTCTCCATGTCTTCAGTTGGTAACTGGCTACAGATATTCTCTCTATAAATCATTCAATTCTTCTCCCCGTTATCTTACAATTCTTCTCCCCCTTTGACAAAAATGCCAAAGTGAAAGTAAAATATGCAATGTCATACTTCATTGTTTTGCATCAACAATCTACAACTTGATGCTCCTCCTGTGGAATATCTCCACTCTACACCAATCTTTCTTCAAGATTCTTCAATTAGCTCTGGGACTGATGTATTCTACATCTGCTCAATTGACCTCATGTAGGGGCACAACCCCTATCTTCCCTCTAAGATACTCAAAAGTAGTCTTAGGCAGAGGTTTAGTAAAGATATCTGCTAGTTGCTCCTTAGTAGATACATGCTCCAATAACACATCTTTACTCTGCACTTTCTCTCTCAAGAAATGATATTTCAGCTCAATATGCTTGGTTCTAGCATCCAACACCAGGTTCTTTTAGATATTTATTGCACTGGTGTTGTCACATAAAATCTTTACTGGATCTCTAATCTTTAGCTTGAATCCTTCCAGAATATGTTTCATCTAGATATCCTAGGTACAATTCATATACGCTGCAACATATTCAGCTTTAGCAATGGACTGTAATATACAACTCTTCTTCTTGCTGCTCCAAGATACACGTCTTCCTCCAAGAAAGAATGCATCACCGGTTGTGCTTTTCCTATCATCAACATTACCAGCCCAGTCTGCATCTGTATAAAACTTCAAATCAAAGTTACCTGCATATGGATACCATAATCCATAGTCAATAGTACCTTTCAAATATCTAAATATCCTCTTGGTTTCTATCAAGTGTGTCTCCTTTGGATTCTTCTGAAATCTGGCAACTAAACCAACTCCATGAGAAATATCCAGCTTGCTATGAACAAGATAATGCAATTTCCCTATCATTGATTTATACTCCTTTTCATCAACAAATGCAACACCATCCTCCTTAGACAGTTTACAACTTGTAACCATTGGTGTCCCAATTGGTTTACAATCACTCATTCCAAATGTCTTCAATACCTCTTTCACATACTTAGACCGTGTCATAAAAATACCACTCTTCATCTGCTTAATTTGTAAACCTATGAAGAATTTTATCTCTCCTACTAGAGACATTTCAAATTCACTTTTCATCTCATTTGCAAGTCATCACTCATGTCATCATTGCCTCCAAATATGATATCATCCACAAATACTTCACTCACTAGTATCTTATCTCCTTCAGATTTGAGATATATATTGTTGTCTTAAGTGGTTCTCTCAAAACATATCTTCACTAGGTGTGAATGTATCCTTTGATACCATGCTCTCGGTGCTTGCTTCAAACCATATAGTGTCTTCTGCAGTTTGCACACCATATCCTTTGCATTAGTCAAAGCATAACCATCTGGCTTCTCAATGTATACTTTTTCTTCCTGTATTCCATTTAGAAATGTTGACTTCACATCCATCTGATATACTTTGAATCCCTTATAGGCTAGAAATGCAAGTAGATTCCTAAAACATTCTAATCTAGCAATTGGTGCAAATGTCTCACCATAGTCTTCTCCTTCTTCTTGTGCATAACCTTTGCATACCAATCTTGCTTTGTTTCTAACTACTACTCCATCTTCATTCAATTTATTCTTGAATACCCATTTAGTACCTATCACATTTTTATTCACCAGTCTGGGTACTAGGGTCTGTGTATTGTTCTTCTCAATCTGGTCAAGCTCTTCTTCCATATCTCTAATCCAATGATCATCTCCAAATTCTTCCTTAGCAATTCTAGGCTCAATAATGGAGATCATGCAAGAATTCTCTCTAATTCTTATTCTGGTTAACACTCCAGCATCTTTATCTCGAATAATCTGGTCAGGATTATGATTGAGTCTCACATACCTTGGAATGACATGATCATTATCTTCAGGTTCTTCTTCATCATTATCATCATCTTCTTCTAAATCTACCTATTCTGGTTGAACTGGTACTATAGCATTCACTTCACCACTTTCTGGCTTCACCGGTTCTGGTTCCAAAATCAGAATGCAAGGTTCGTCTTCCTTCTTTTCCTTACTAGTTTCTCTTGAAACTTAAGGACACTCATCCACTTGGACATCAACATTTTCAATGATTCTCTATGTCCGGTTGTTGTAACATTTGTAGGCCTTACTCTTGGTAGAGTAACCAAGAAATATGTCTTCATTAGTCTTAGCCTCAAAATTACTAACATAGTCACCTCTCTTGATAAAACATTTGCTGCCAAAAATCTTAAAATAACTGACATTAGGTGATCTACCATACCAGTATTCATAAGGAGTTTTATCCTTACCTCTCTTTACCAAGATCTTACTCATAGTGTAGACAGTTGTGCTGACAACTTCTCTCCAGAAATTTTTTGCTACTCTTCCTTGTATTAGCATCATTCTAGCAGCTTCAACAACTGACCGATTGTTCCTCTCTACAATAACATTATACCGTGGTGTCCTCGATGCAAAAAGTTGCCTCTTGATTCCATTGTCTTCACAATATTTAGTGAATTCCTCTTAAGTAAATTCACCACCTTGATCAGTCCTCAGACACTTTATCTTCTTACCACTTTCCTGTTCAGCTAAGGCCCTGAATGCCTTGAACTTACTAAAGGCTTATGTTTTGTCCTTCAAGAATGTGACCCACATCATTCTTGAGCAATCATCGGTGAAGATCATAAAATATCTATCACCTTGAATACTTTTAGTCCTTATTGATCCACAAAGATCTGTATGAATCAAATCTAACAAATGTTCTACTGAAAAAGATTTGCTCTTAAAAGTTAAGGATGTCATCTTTCCTAACTGACATTCCTTGCAAAGAGCAATCAACAGTTTGTCCAACTGAGGCAAACCTCTTACCGACTTGGACTTACTGACTTTGACAATGTTATCAAAATTTATATGACAAAATCTCTGATGCCAAAGCCAACTATCATCTACTTTATCAATCAAATAGTTGTTGACTTTAGGATTTAGGTGAAACAGGTTACCTTTTGTCTACTTACCGATTCCAATCAGTTCACCTTTGCTCCCATAGATTTTGCACATTCCATTTTTAAATTCCAATGGATAACCTCTGTCATTGAGTTGAGCTACACTCAAAAGATTGTTCTTTAATTCTTCTACCCAGTGGACATCATTGCACTACTCTTTCCAGTAAGAGAAATGGTTCCCTTTCCTTTTACCATGCAGGGTGAGTCATTTCCAAATCTCACAACTCCTCCATCAAATTCCTTCAAAGTAATAAATTTAATCCGGTCGTCGGTCATGTGGTGTGAACAACCACTATCTATGATCCAATCATCATAACTATCCATGCGATAAATTAATGCCTTCTGATCAAATGTCTCCTCTTTAATGGCAACAAAGACAATGTCTTCATTATCACCTCCCTCAGATTCCTCATCAATGATACCACCATCAACTGCAATGAGACAATCTCTTTTGCCTTTTCCTTTGTACTTCTTGTACTTCTCATGCTTGTGCTCATTGTAACCATTAGGACAGTTAGTTGCAATGTGTCCAATCTTGTTACATGCAAAATACTTCAAAGTTAATTTACCTTTATACTTACTGGTACCTTTGGGTAACCACTTGGCCAACAATGCTTCAATCTCAATCAAAGTATCTTCATCACCAAATTATCTACTGGATCTAGACTTATAACTATTCGCGTTGAGAAAATGCAACACCACAGGAGCCCAAATGATCTCTGCAAGCTGAAAAACCTATTACAAGGAAAAGGAAGGAAGCAAATCATAGAAGAAAGAAATACACAGAAAATATGCTAACTTTAGGTGCATAATAATTAATTCTTTTATTAATCATTATGTGAAAACCTAGGTTTTCCCTTTTAGGGTTTCTTGACCTATTAAAGGTTGAGTTCATTCTTTTCATTGTAAGAAGGATTATTATTGACAATACATTTTCGAGATTATTGAGCTCTCTCTTTTGGAGCATATTTTTCCTGTGTTTTTGTTCCTTCTATGATTTGCTTCCTTGCTTCTCCTTGTAATAGGCTTTTTAGCTTGCAGAGATCATTTGGGCTCCTATGGTGTTGTATTTTCTCAACTCCAATATGGTATCAGAGCTTCAAATCTATAGCTACTTGTTCTTGTTTTGAGAATTTTTGCTTTGGAAGCAGATCTAGGGTTTCAGAAAGTTTTTATGCACCTAGGGTTAGGTTTTTTTTTTCTGAGCACTTTGAGCCTAAACGGACCTCACCATCATACTTAGAAGGCCCAAAAACCCCTATGGTCATTTAAAATTTGAACTATTTTTGTTCCTAAGCCTCTGTCGGTGTCAGTACGACCCCCGATCTCTTCTCAGGCCTCAGGCCCCCGCCTTCCCTGCAAACCCAGCCTCCAACCACCGCCGATCTCCGGCCCCCGGCCCCTTGCTAGCCTCCCACCGGCCACCGCTACTTCTACGGCCTCCTCCACTCACTGGCCTCCTCCGTTCACCAGCCACCGCCGCCCCTGCGGCCTTGCTCTCCTGCCGACCACCGCTTCCCAGTGGCCCCACCTTCCCGACCTGCCACCCGTAGTCAGCCCGCAACCAAAACCTGCCGCCGACCCAGCCTCGCCGCCATTGGCCTCCCTCTGGCCCCACCGGAATTCACTTCTTGGCCACCACTGCAAACCCTCAGCCACTGGAGCTCCACCTAGCCGCCACCGAAGCGCCCCTCACTGGCCACCTCCACCCAAACAACCACCAGACTACCCCTTCCTCTTGTTTTGAAGGGGGGTTTGGTTTTTTGGTCATATCTTGGGCATACAAAATTGGTTTTTCGAAAATGAATAGGCATTGGAAAGTTGGTTCTGAGTCGAACCTCATGGTGTTGGTATTTTTTTCCAATTTTTCTATTTGACTATTTTTTTTCTAGTCAAAGTGAGGTCTCATTTTTGCACTCCAGGGGACGTAGAATGAGCATCCGAACTCCGTTTTTTGAAAAGTTCATATTTTTGGAAGCGTTTGCTATCAAATTTCCAGCCATCTAAGTTTTATTTCTAGATTCTGCTCCATGCATATTTTCTTCATTTTTTTGCTTTTCAGCACTCTAGTGGATATCTTGGTTGTTTCAGGTCCTAAGATCTCTTCTCTAGGTAGGCTATCTCTATTTTGGTTCTCGTTTCTATTTCCAGTCTTCTTATCATTGTAGCATTGTAATTATGCAAATGCACTGAGATAAAGTGCCATCATGCATTGTGTACTTGGGATCTTGCACATCTTGTGCCTTGTTGTACATGCACTATTGATAAAGTGCCATGAGGGGGTTGATGTTTGCTTGTTGTTTGCCATCTTCCTTTGTCCAGTGAGTGTTCCTTCCATGACATTGACCTCATGATGTGTGTCAAGTGAATGTTCCTTCCACGACACCATGTACTTTTTTCAGCACCTTTGATGTTCCTGGTTCTTCGTCATGCATTTCTTCTTGGCTATTCTTTTTAGTGTTCCTGTCCCTCCCCCTCTTCAGTATTATGGGGAGGTTTGTTCTATTGGTTCTAATGCTTCCGTTGTTCAATTGATCAACTCTGCAGGGTTTGGTGTTTTCATGCCATCTGTATCTTCGATTTTAGTTGTTTTGCCTTGTTTGCCATCTGATTCAAGTAGTGTCATTTGAGGGAACTCATACAGATTATAGTCTTCTCTACCTGGTCAAGTTCTATTTCAGTGGAGGTTCTTTAGATCAACAGTTATTCTTCGACAATGTTTGCAGGTTCTTCATGCATCAGTGGTGTTCTTTTCCATCTCTTTTTGGAGTAGAGTTTTTTCCCACGTGGTTTTCTCTATTTCTCCAGTTCATAGAGATTTCATTGTATTTGGGTACTTGGTCAAGCCTTGTTGTTGGGACCCATCTTTTCTGCTTTTAGTAGTCGTTCTAGGTTTTAGCTTCTCCCTAAGTCTAGCTTAAGGGGGGTGTTAGAGTATTCGAGTATTTACCTGATTAATTAAATAATATTTGTTTAATTATTTAAGTTCTCTTTATCTCTTTTACACTTAAGCTAACTTTAGGTGCATAATAATTAATTCTTTTATTAATTATTATGTGCAAACCTAGGTTTTCCCTTTTAGGGTTTCTTGACCTATTAAAGGTTGAGTTCATTCTTTTCATAGTATGAAGAAGAAGGATTATTACATTACACATTTTTTTGAATATTGAGCTCTCTCTTTTTGAGAATATTTTTTGTGTATTTCTTTCTTCTGTGATTTGCTTCCTTGCTTCTCCTTTTAATAGGTTTTTCAGCTTGCAGAGATCATTTGGGCTCTTGTGGTGTTGTATTTTCTCAACTCCAGCAATAACTGTGTCTAACATCTCTGCTTTTCCTCATAGGTGGGTTAGAAATTGAAGCTCTAAATGTAGATTCGGATTTCTGAGCACTACCATAATAACCATTTAATTCAAATGCAGTAAGTTTACCAATGATGGAGTCAAGAGTTACCTTAGTTTTATCAATAGACTTTAGCTCCTGAATGGTTGCAACTCAAATAGCATAGACCGGTAGAAGGTTTCTCAACACCTTACTAACCACTGTGGTATCCTCCACTTTACCACCAACACTCTTGATCTCACTAACTATCTCTTTGATCCTTTGACCATACTATTGTATATTCTCTCCTTCAGCCATTCATATGTCATCAAATTTACTTCTCAGACCCTCTTCTTTGGAAATCTTCACATGCTCATCACCATTATAGATTTCCTCAAGTTTCTTCCACACATCATAAGCAGTCTCTAGACCATGGACATCAACATACTTTGAATCAGACAAAGAACTAATAATGGCCTCCAATGCTTGATTATTTTCTTGTTGCTCTTTCTTTAGATCATCAGACATAGTCCCACTAGGTGCAACATATTGAGTAACAACATGTTCCCAGTATTATTGACTTCCTAGACTCTTGATATAGATTTTCATTCTATCACTCCATATTCTGTAGTTTTCCCTATTAAACTTCGAACATTCTTTCTTCATCATGTTCTTCAAGATATTTACCTCAAGTTGTTAGGCTTAGACACTAGAGGACCTGAAATGCTTTGATACCAATTGATGGTATGATAAATCAATAAGGATCTAGACAACTACTGAGAGGGTGGGGGTGAATTAGTAGATAGAAAATTGACTAAACTTTCACCAAGCTCAAAAACAACCTCTCAAGTCAAACTCAGAACTGACTAGTTCAAACACTCAACTACAAATTGCAATATCACTGTCAAGTATACCAGTTGACTATCATATCAGAATAATAGTAAAACAACTCTCAAACCATCTATCCAAAACATTCAAATACTTTATAGACAAAAGTAAAAGCACATTTTAGATTACCATTGGTCATCTTATCATATCTAAGTGGATTTAGCAGTTAAGCAAATTAACCATAGAAAACATAACCATAGAAACATTCACCACTTAACACAATGATTTTGACATAGAAACCCAAATGGAAAAAACCACAGTAGGAATGAATACCCACAAGTATTCTGAACTCTTCTAAAGGCTGCCCTATTAGGAGACAAGCCTATTAAAGCGTTTACAAAAACTCCTGTTAAGAATAGATCCTGTTAGGGACCACCTAGTTAAGAGATTGACTATAATGCCCTATTAGAAGCAATATTGTGTTAGGAGTAAGGTAGAGGATTTGAAATCCAAGCTAATGGATCACCTGGTTAGAGGATTTAAATAGCACTAAGCTTGTTAAAGCTTACCCTATTAAGGGATTTGACTATTGTAATTGTTAGAGAATAACAGGGATTTGATGATCTAGTAAATAGCACTACTCAGCTTGATCATATCCTTTTTATGCTCCTATATGCCTTCACACATACTGCAGATACACCTTGTGGTTTGGCAATCAATCACACTCACTTAACCAAAATTGCCAACACTACAACAAAACAACTCATTGACCTTATAAGCAAAACAATAGGTCAGTAACACATCACAAACCTAAGATATGATAGATATTATAAACAAATCGGTTCAAGTATGACCATTGGATTACATAGCAATCATTGCACATTGTTCAAGACAACCTCGACTGCTCCTTGATCACTACTTCATCAATCCCTGTAACTCATCACGCGGTTTCCACTACATGCAATTTACTCACTCATTCCCAAGATAAAACCATTATCTCTACAAGCCAAAAACCATTTGAAACTCTTCACATACAACATGCATATGTGGCATAATCATTACCACTCACCATTTGATTATAAACCAATACAACTGATTCACCAAGCTCCATTAGTTAGGGTTTTAGGATTTAGTACATCAACAGGTAGGGTTACTGGTTGATCTCACTGCTTCTCAAGTAATACTGGTTTCTTTCAATAGCTCACCTACCGGTTGCAAAACATCATTACCGGTTATAATTGACATCAATGACAACATAATAATTTATCAATTTAATCTTCATGCAAATGCCAACATGGGGAAGTGATCAGACCCAATCCTGGAGAAGTAAGATAGTCTACAGCTAAATCCATTCAACCAGATAGGCGAGATAAGAGCCCTATCTAGCCTAACCTAGATAAGATCATTACCCAATCTCCTATTGGACCAGGTAAAAGGCGCACCATGCAGGTCAAGATCGAGTAAACCATGAAGATTAATAAAATCCAACAAGTCTTGACTACTATGTATAGCTATAGGGGCACCACCTTTTTTATCAAAACTATATAGGGGTTTTTTAAGTCTCCCATCACCACCCACTTATCATAGGAAAAACTAGGTTTAAAAGCGGAAATATCCTCCCACAGTTTTCTTTTGGCAACTTTGTGGTTAGGAGCATATACAATCGAAATGACCCATGTGGTGCCATCTTTCAAGTGCACAAATTCAATAGCAATATGGTTAGTAGAAGAAAAGAAAATCTTACCTCTAACCAAACACGGGTTCTAGAAAGTAGCAAGGCCTCCTGAAGAACCGTCCACATCAACACAATGTAAACCTGCCTCTTTATACATTGCAATTTTAAGATCAACCACCTTACTATGAGGCATCTTTTTTTCTTGAGTAAGACAAATATTAGGTCTATGTTCCCTTATAATATTAGAAACATGGGCACGTTTGTGGGGATGATTCATCCCTTGAATGTTCCACGAGATAAACTTCATTGGGATGGGAGGGGGGAACCAGAGATACCCATCTCTAGAAGAGTTCTTTGGAGGCCATTTGCAAAATCTGCTTGACTAGCTTTCACCCTAGATTGAGACAGGGTAGGCCTGCCAACATTTCTTTAAGTCGAACCACAGTCTGCCTTAAGTTTGCTTCTAATGTTAATACTAGGAGTTTGGGAGATGTGTTTCCTTCTATTTTTAGTCTTCACCATTATGAACGGGGCCTCCTTTTCCCCATCATAGGTAACCACCCCCTTAGTCCTTACGTTTGCATCCAAATCTCCATCAAGTGGGAGCCCATGATCCATGTTAGAAATATTCTCTATTGCACCTTGATTCATTGATATCTAGGAGTTCTCTGAAAAGTTAACCATGATCGCAATACCCAATCCATTACTTACCATAGGTGGGCAGGATATCTCCCTATCAATATTCTCCTTCTCAGTTACCTCTCTATCAAGAATTTTGTGGTTGTCCTATATCTTTGGCGATCCTTGAGCCTTCTAGTTGGTTGAATTTTCCATGCCACTACCCCCTTTCTTAGGGCAATGTAAGGATTCTTTCCCTGACTTAGAAACCTCAAGATCTCCATTGGGAGAATTCACGGATATATCCTTCCCATCCGCCTCCCTAAAGGCCGAAACATTATTCTCAATGTTTTGATCATTTTTGCTCCAGATCTTCATGGCTTGCTTAGGTTTTATTGGACAAGCTTTAGCCCAATGACCGACTTTCTTACAATGAAAATAGACAAAGGGGATGGACTCAAACTCCAAAGCCTGAGGCCACTCTCCCAACCTTGACTTAAGCACCACCTCCCAAGGAAGATTAGTAGAATGAAGAATATTGACATAGATCCTTGCATAAACTAGTCTTTTTCGAGCTGAAGTCATATGGTCCACCGAAAGGAGCTCCCCAAAGCAGGCCACAATGCCTCTAAAAGCTTCCTTACTCTAGAATACCAGAGGTAAGCTCGGGAGCCTAACCCAGACTGGGGCTGCATCACAGATCCAGTTCAATGGGGAAAAACCAGGCTCCCATCTTTTAAGAGCAAGGGATGCGCTACCCAACATCCATGGGCCACTAATCAACACCGAAACCAGATCCTCTTCAAAGGTGAAAGAGAATGCCAAAAAAAAAAAAAAAAACTTTTGCCATAGCAAGGACATCAATATGCCCCTTATTCTTCCATTTCCTTGCAACCCAAGATCTAACCGAGTCAATATTGGGTCTGGGACCAACAAACTTCCCAACCAAATAGCTTACCATAGATGCAATACCCTTCTCAAACAACTCGTCTGGGATCGAAGACCGAACACCGACCAAAAGAAGAATCAATCGAATGTGCCACCAGGGAGACTGGAATCCCCTTAAGCTTCGAACAGAAAAGTTCAGACCATTTGCGATTTTCCCGAATAGGGCCCCCACCACCAGTAGCAGGACCCACCTTACCTCCCTCGCCGCAATCCACCTGGGAAGGGGTCCCAGAGGAATCCAAAAGCAGAGGGGGAGGATCAGAATCCCCAGAACCATCGAGTTGACTTGCAGACATTTCCCGCTTCTGCTAAATTCAAAATTCCACCACCTCCTGCACCCACCTCACCCATCGCTTCTTAGACCTACTACCATTAATATTTGTTAGTTTTCTACAGGGTTTTAATTTAATAGTTTTTGACTAGTGTGAAACCATATTGTAATGTATATCCTATTACTATCGAAATTTGTATTGCTAAAAAAAATATTTGGTGGTATTTTTGTAAAATATTATGAATGCAAACTTTATTTCTCATCAGAATAGTGTGATCCTAATCTATCATTCAAATCATTTCATTATTTCATCATTTAGAAATTTAATGCTAGATTATTTATTTGGAATTTTATGTGCTTTTTTTCTACTTCTTTTAAATGAGTATTATGTTGGATGAATGTTACACAATTTTCTTTGACAGCATCTTTTGTGGGCTGTTGAGCTAAAGAGGTATTCATGAAATTTTTTACCTAATTTAAAACATAGTCAAAAAATAATAATCTTATCTTTAAATAGGTGAATGTTGACATTCTTAATTTTTTTTCTAAATCTAGTAGCTTTGTGTAAAAAATATTTTTTTGGAAAGAGTTATTGTTAAGGTAGGTAATTATCAACTATTCTTAGACAACTTCTCATCTCAATTAAAGTCAAACAAACTAACTATTTATCTCTGTTATGCATTGATGTATATAAAATTATCATGGACTATGTATTTTTTTTTTTGGATAGACTTATTAATGAGATAAGGAGTTGTCAACTATTCTTAGACAATTTTTCATCTCAATCAAAGTCAAATAAGATAACTATTTATCTCTTTCATGTATTGATATATGTAAAATTATCATACACTATTTGATCATTGAATAATTTAGTAATTAAATCTTATAAATGATTGTATAGAAACATATTCAAAATAAAAATAAAAAATGTAGATGTTAATTCAAATAAATTAAAAAAAATGTTTTTCAATAACTTATAACATTATATCTTTAAATGATGATGTTAATTCAATTCCATATTGCTGTCAATTGATGGCCACTACATTTATAGATAAAATTATAAAGATGTTAGAGTTCAATTTTTCATTGTGTTATTTTTTGTTAAATAGGAACATATCTAGATTTTTTAAAAACTCATACTTTTGAAGAAAAAAATATAGCTTTATCTTTAGGGAGGTTGATGTCCACATTCTTGAAATATCTCTTAATCTTCACCTATTTTGAGAAAAAAGAATTTATTGGAAAGTGTTGTAAGTGAAGTAAGTATTTATTAAGTAATTTTAGACATCTTCTTATCTCAATCTAATTTAAGTCAAATAAGATAACTATTTATTATTTTTATTTATGAATATATGTCATGAACTCTTTCATTATTGAATAATTTAATAACCAAATTTTATAAAAGATAATATAGACATACATTTAAAAAAAAAATTAAAAATTAAACTGACTATTTTTATGTAAAGTAATCACGAACCTTAAAAGATAACTATGAAATTGAAAATAACTTGGAAGACAAAGAAATCATTAATAAGTCTATTAATATCAATTATTGATGGATATAGAAAACATCAAGAGAATGAATAAGGGTATCTCTGATCTATTGATGCACACATTACCTAAAATACCCACTCCCAGTATTAATATCATCACTATGAAAAGAGCTGTCTTTGCCATTTTGTTAATCTTCTAAAGAAAATATGATAGAAAGCAGAGAGGGGACATCCAATTTATAAGGAGTACAATCCAGTTAACTGTTGACAGATAAGCCCAAAATATGATTTCTTGGCCACCTGTTTTCTTTGGTTATGCAGATGGAGGTTTCATTTTTTCCAATTACAATCACTGATATTTCCATCATTCATGTATTCAGATGGAGTTTTGCTAGTGTTCACATTCCCAATTCCAGCTCCACCGCTACTCCATTTAAGGCAAAAATGCATCCTCTATTTCTACGCCTCTATATTTAATGGTTTCTCCTTGGAATTTTGTTGTGATCTTCTAATAATGAATCTTCTTTATTCTTTTCATTAAAACGGAATGCCTTGTCTAATTATTGCTATTTCTCTGATTATTTCTCTGATTAGAGATGGAGGTTTGCTACTCCATGTAAGGCCAAAATTTATCCTGTATTTCTACGCCATTGTTCTACTCTCTATATTAATCGATTCTCCTTGGAATTTAGTTGTGATCTTTCAATAAATTTGAATTATGATTCTTCTTTATCATTTTTATTATAAACCGAATGCCACTATAGAAAATTTGCAACATGAAATGATTAAAAAGTAAAAATGTGTATTATATATTAATGGTGCACTACTATCAACCAGCCATTTTAAAAGGTATGGGTTTCAATGTTAAGTAGTGTCTCATCTATAAGACCCTAGCCAATTAAGAAAGAATCCCTGTATCTGCCTCAAACAAGTAAATTGAATTGAGCAATTATTTCAATCATCAAATTAAAAGCTTTAGCTTATCATAAGTTCATCTAGACAACCAAAAATTATTGCATGTTCTTAACTAAAGTAAGGATTTCTAAAAATTGCATTGCTTAGAAAATCATAAATTGTGCAAGGATCATCTAATCACCATGTTCAGTACTCCTTGGTCCTTCCTTTAAGTTTCCATAATTATAAATTTTGAATGCGTTACAAATAATTTTTTATATAGTAAAGATAAATATATTTGACTTTATCTACCAAACCACCTTACTCTTGACTGAAGATAAATAAATAGTTCTTTTATTTGTAGATTTCTATATTTCTAATATGCATAATAGCTTACTTTTTAATCCATCAATAGTGAGGTCACACTCAACACTTTCTAGGGCTGATGGCTTGTGTGGTGGATCTTTGGGTGGTGACATATCCAGTGAGGTGCCTCCTATGAGCACTAAATGTCAAATGTGGGTGGTAGACAAAATTTCAAATAATCACTAGCTTTTAAGGTTAGGGTTTGTATTGATCCTTTGTTGGCACATGCTTGATGTCATGCCCTTTTCCCACAATAGTCTTGGCTGAATTCACACTTTGGAAAGTAGAGTTTAGATCTAGGACCGAAGGTCTCACGGTATACCCCCCTTGTTAGGCTAGGTGACTTTGCTCTCCACCAGTTTATTATTCATGTACTTCATCCTTCTCCGATTCCAAAAATATTCTTGGAAGGTTTGGTCTATGATAGGGAGGATTTCTTACAAATTAACTCTCTAATCTATAGATTTAAAAATCTAAGGCTAAAGCTAAGGGATTTGATTTTTTATTTTTCTAGTATCTAGAAAGATTTTTTGAATGAAAAAAATTGTATATTCTCTTATTTTTATCATCAAATTTAAGTATTTTGTTGACAATGAATGTATGTTAGAAAATGGGTTTTGGATTTTCCAACGTAACTTCTTGTGGATGAAACCATGGTATCTTAGTTACAAACTATCTACAAAGAAAATTTGATAATTTATATGGACTTTTAAAAAAATTTGATGAGTTACATGTTGGAAGAAACTCGATGCAACTTTGATGTAAAGTCAATTTAATTTTTTATTTTCACATCAAGATATGCATCATTACCATAATAAATCATCACTAATTATATTACTCCTTTGTTTCCTTTTCTTATTGAGCATATCTACTAAAGGAAACAATTGTTGAGGTAATGATTTAATATTTAGATCATGTGGTAGCATGAACTCTTAAATAGTAAGTGTAAAAACCATTGTTAAGATCATCATGATATTACTCCCAATTTCACTTTGATTCTTGTGTTCTATAGCTTGAGCCTTGGATTTTCCAAGGTGATTCCTTGTGGATGAAAATATCTTATCCTAGTTACAAACTACCCAGAAAGAAAAAATTATAATTTACATGATTTTTTTGGAAAATTTGATGATTTGCATGTTGGAAGATACTCGATGCAACTTGATAGAAAGTTAATTTAATTTTTTATTTTCACTTCGAGATATGCATCATTACTATAATAAATCATCACTAATTATATTACTCATTTTACTCTTTTCCTTATTGAATATATATATTAAAGAAAACAATTGTTAAGCTAATAATTTAATATTTGAGTCATGGGATAGCATGAACTCTTAAATAGTAAGCATAAAAAATAATTGTTGAGAGCATCACGAGATTGTTCCCAATTTCCTTTTGATTCAAGTGTGTTCTATAACTTGAACCTTTATTTCATTGTCACAACTAGCCCGTTTGTCCAAGGAACTATTTATTTCCCGCTTGAAGTCCTAAATCCTTTTTTTTTTTTGGTTACAGTGTAATTATGTCTTTTCTATATAACATTTATAAGTTTTCCCTAATAGAATGTTGAGTGGGCATGTCAAGCCATCGGAAAATGGAAACTATTAATTAATGCATTAATTTTTGAAATTTTTAAAAGGTAGCATTGGCACAATTGAAAATAAGTCACCTAAAGATTTGTAATCTAAAATTCAGCCAAAATGTCTAACAAAATTCTAAGGAGATGGTCGTTGCATTCTATTATTACTTTCTAATTATTAAATTAGTAAACTATATTAGCATTAACATTCAACTTGATTTACATAAAAAAAAAATCAATGTCAAATTTTTTAAAGTAAAATTTATATATTACATTTATTAAAGATTAATTATTTTATAAAAAATACAAATTTTTTAAATTTAATTACATTACTTTATTAATATTAAATTATTTAAATTAAAAAATACTATTATTTTTAATTTGAACAACATAAAATGAACTGTTTACTTTTGTATCTTTGAATTGTGTTCCAAAAGTTAGTTTTTAGCTCTAGTCAAAAAATAATAAATTAAGAATAGAATATCTAACAAAACCATACAACATACACATTATATCAAATTTTTAATTAGAATGATTAGGTGATGATAATATAAAAAATGAAATATATTGTTCTCTAATATTTAAATATGTATAGGATAAAATATTTAATTACATTTAATTATTTCACATAAATAAGATATAATTTTAATTATAATATAATATATAATATCATTCACACAAACAAAAATGATTCTATTGCATATTTAATAAAATAAAATTTTAACAGACTACACATTACATGCTAATAACCTTATTTAGCATTAATCTTGATGTACTTATGTTTATAATTATAATTAATAATAATAAATTTATATTATAATATCTAATAAATTTATGTGATAATTTTCATTAGACTTATCTTTATTATTATAATTATTAATAATAATAACTCGATGTTATAATATTATTAATAAAGTTATATGATTATTGCTATTATTAAAAGTTTTCAAATAAAAAGTTTTGAATGGGATAGGTTTGTACTATTATAAAATATTACATAACTGCAAAAAGACATCACCTAAGGCGCATGAGAAGTGCATACTCATCAAAAATTAAATTAAGGGCTTTTTCATCTAGTGCTTTCTTTTTTAGTTTTAGTTGAGCTTTATTTAGCTCCTCTTTGCTTTTCTTTAGTTCTCTTAATTTTAGAATTAGGGTATCTATTGTTTTCTATAATGTTTTTGTCATTCATTCATTGTAATTGTATCTCCAATATTGTATCTACATAGTCTTAAGTGTAATAGTAAAAAAATATCAAATTGTTATAGAGCATATTGTCTTTTATTGATCTCTTTTGTGTGATAGGTGTTTTGCTTGCAGATAATTATTGCCTCCTATAATTCTATCGTAAACTTATATAATATGTAATTGATAAAGTAAATCTTACTAATATCTCATGTCAATATTATGATTTTTTTCCTCATAATAAATCTTAGAAAAGAATTATGTTGAACGTAATAAATATTTTATGTTCTTTGAATACTCTCAATTTACTCCAACAAAGTATATTGGAATCTAAGCTTCCCTATGACAAATATCTAATTGACTTTAATAATTTCATTGCTAGCTTGGAATAGTAGGAATTCATTAAAATTATATCTAGTAATGTTGTTAGAAGCTATATTTAAGAGTAAAATCGAAAGAAATATATTAATATTTTAAGTTGAAAATTGTTTTAAGCATAAAGAGTTCTTAATCATATGGAATCTTATTTTTTTTAAATTATAAAAAGACATGAATAGCCTAAGGGTTTTAATTTAATGATTTTTAACTATTGTGTAATATAAATCTTATTATTACTAATATTTGTATTTCTAACAAATTATTTGGTGGTATTTTTTTTTAAATATTTTGCATGAAAACTTTAGTTGTCATCACAATGGTATGATATTAATCTTCAAATCATTTCTTCAATTGATCATTTAGAAATTTAATTCTAGATTTTTTGGACTTTTATGTTTTTTCTTTCTACTTCTATTAGATGAGTATTCTGTTTGTTACAAAAATTTCTTTGAAAGCATGTTTTATGGGGGATTTCTTTTTCTAATTTAAAACATACTAAAGCTAGAAAAATAAATAAAGCTCTTATTTTATTTTCAAGCATAAATAGTTCTTAATATTATGGAAACGTCTTTTAAAAAATAAATTAAAATACATGAATTGTTGGGATGTGAAGCCCAAAGATCAAATGACCTTTAGCCTTCTCCCACCTATTTGTTTCATAGTTGAATATGATTATATAAATGGCTGTGTGCAGCCCATGTATGATGTATATTTGGAGATATTGCTTAATAGAAGTACTCTAGTTCTCTACTCATTTTAAATTAACAATTGATATCAGAACCACCATTGGCTTGAGCAGAGATGGATGAAGCTGATTCTATCATCAACTAATTTCTTTGCAATTTAGATTCTGTAGAAAGTGACGTTGTATGTGTGAAAGTTAAAAAGAGACCTTGTGTACATTGGTAGGATGCCTGAAAAAGAGAGAAGGATTCAGTTGAAGAGGGGAGGATCCTCCGCTTGTTTCTTTCCCTACCCTTGTACAGCCATGGCATATATTGGTCAAATATTTGATAACCTTAAAATTGATGTCGTTCTGTTCCTTGGAAAAAGAGACAGCCTAGGGAGATAGTTTATAGGCTTATTCACCCCGCGCAGAAGGCTTAAGAGGTTAATCGAATGAACTGGCAGGTGAAGAGTCGCAAGGTACAGGAGACCTGTGAGTTGAGTCTCTACATGGAGATTGCATAGGCAGTTGTGCCTATGTTACAGAATAATATGTACAGGCCTGGGGAGTTCGTTCTGTTGAATGATGAGTTGCTGTAGATGCCACTGATGGGATGTTACTGTTTGAAGCGATTTCTTGGTTGAAGCCATGCTAGGCGATGTGAGGCTCTTCCAGGTTATCAAAAAAGAAGGAAACCAGATTAGAGAAAGCAAAAAGGAAAAATAGTCTCTTGCTAAAGCGTATTCTGAATCTAAAAAGCTCACGAGAGTCGGCTACATCCCTCTTCCTTACAAAAGCCTTGCGGAGTCCAAGCTAATGAAGCAGAAATGTACCAGTGAAGGCAACTTGGAGGCCGAGGGTTGTCCCACTATTGTGCCGAAATCCATTGAAATTTTTGAAAAGAAGCGTTCGCTTCCAGCCGTAGCTATTGCTGCCGATACTGGGTTCGATAATGTGGAACAGAGTAGAGAAATGTTAGCGGCAGAGTCTCAACAGTTCACACAGGGCAATGATGAAGTCGCAAAAGAAGATACCTTGGGTTACACAGATGAAAGTGACAGGCTTCCAAAGCAGTATGTGGAATGTCGTGTTCTGTTCCAGGTGGAATACATGCTGGATGTCTTGCCAGAGGAGCATCTTACGCTGCAACAAGTAGAAAAGGATGCAGAAAAAGGCATGGTGTCGAGGAGTCTACAAAAGAAGTAGCGGCTGGATGCATTGAGCTCTTCTACAAACCTTTTGCGGTGACGTCTCAGGGAAACACGGAAATATGGAAGCCAGGGGATGCTATGGAAGACACAGATGCTCTACTTCTGCAAGATGTGCCTAGATTTGGCAAAGATAATATCGGGGTTTACGCGGAAAGAAATTCGTTGGTGGAAGAAGTTCGGCTGTTAGTTTGTATTAAGACTGATAGGATTGATAGGATTTGGAGAAGGGTATCCGTAGTGTTTGCGAATAAGAGTTTGTGAAGTTAAAATCTTACAGATTGGGTAGGTTTGAAATGAAAGTAGGGATGTTGTTCTGCATAGCTGTATGCATGGCTGTACTAGTTAGTTTTCATGGAGGAGATTGTTGGGATATGAAGCCCAGTGATTAGATGACCTTTCACCTTCTTCCACTTATTCGTTTCATAGTTGAATATGATTATACAATTGATTGTATACAGTCCATGTATGATGTATATTTGTAAATATTGCTTTAAGAGAAGTATTCCCTGCTTTCTAGTGGTAATTGTGAACCACATTAATATCATTAATATCTCGTATTGTCTGGTGTTCAGATTTGGAGATATTGTTTGTATTAATGGATATATTGCTTAAGAGAAGTATTGAGATGGAGGTTTAGTGGTGTTCAGATTTCCATTTGCAGCTCCACCGCTGCTCCATGTAAGCCAAAAATGCATCCTTTATTTCTACGCCTCACTATATTTAATCGTTTCTCCTTGGAATTGGAATTTAGTTGTGATCTTCTAGTAATGAATCGTCTTTACTCTTTTCATTAAAAACCGAATGCCATTGTATACTGACAATTAATACATTTTGTTGCTCTGTTTGTAACTAGTTTTGATATGAAATTTTCTAGTTAAGCGAGGGGAATATTAAGGTATCTTAAGGTATTTTGGTACAAGAAAGAAAATTACAGCTACCAATAATTGTAGACATCTCATTCCATTCTTTCATTTAAGAAGCACACTCGCAAGTCATAAAAAATCATATAGTTTCTTGAAAGTTCCACTTCACACTTCCGGACTAGCTGCAATAAATTTCGACTATACGGATAGAGCACAACTCAATAGATTTTTCCTTATATCTTCAATGAGAGCATTCTATTAAGTATTTAGTTGATTTATACTCATAAAATAGCTATTTTTTATCTCTAGTCTCCAAAAGTATATGCCTATTTTAAGAAAAGTGATGAGACTATTCTCTATCTTCTATTTCCAATTTCTTAAATATACATGACTAGTTTGGAGGAGCTTAATCCTTAACTATAATTGTCCACTCCTGAATACATTAATCTTCTAAGGTAAATAGATTTTTACGGAATATATTTTAAATAATATAATTTTACATAGTAAAGTTTACAATTTTTAGGAATTTTAATTATTTTAAAGTAAAACTACAATATTCAAAATTAAATTTATTACTTTATTTATCCATGAAATGTGATGGTTAAGATATTTTAAGGAGGTTAGAAAAGGAATTTGATAATTGAAAAATGATTTTATGAAATTAATTCGGTTGAATATACTATACATTTTAATATCTACATTTTATTTGGTTATTAGAATCAATAAAAAATTTAAATATTGAAAAAAAAGACAATAATTTCTTCTTAGATATAACATATGATGGGTTAAATTAGAGTTTCAAATAAGTAAAGTATCTTATAATTCAAATGCAATTTGAAGCTTATTGATGGATTTGAAAACCCTTTAATGGCATGGGCCAACTATGAGTCTACTAATTTTTTGGATTGCCAGATTGAACTATGAAAGGAGACATTTAAACATTTCCTATCACTCCACATTCTCCTCCATCTTTAACATCATTGCCTCAACATACATGGGTTTTTCTTAGGGTAAGTGGTCTCTTGATTAGGGGAAAAGGGAGCAACCTCATCGAATGCAACAAGGGATCACTCAAATTTTGAATCATAAGAAAATTGAGTGTCCTTAAGCTCCTCCCCTTCTCTAGACTCCAACACCTCCACTTTTTTGGAGGTGGTGTAGAAGAGAGCTTTCACTTCACTTCTCTGCTAGAGTTAAAATGGGTGGGGACGAGTTTGGGCTTGGTAGAGGAACTAATACTAAGAATTTTTTGCCACAAGTGCCTTAGAGATCTTAATCACCAAATTTAGGCTCAACAGGGGATTAAAGAGGCTAGATAGGGACACACTCAGAGGGGTAAAAATGAGATGAAAATTTTGTTAATATGTGGTGACTTTGTATTTTACCCTAAAAAATGCATGTTATAAGAAACTGGAAAGTAAAAGGCATGGTAATGGTGTTGTACTATTTTACTAAATAATAAGAAAAGATTGGACGGTTGTGTTCTATGGATGTGGCCCATCTTGGGTGAACAACATTAAATCTATATGTTATTGTTGTTGTGTATTTTTCTTCATATTTGTTAATTTGTATCTGCATACAATTGTTAATTTGTATTTGCTCCAGATCTGCCAAAACATGATTCAGACTAAACATACTTCTTTCTCTCCTTCTGATGTGACTACTATGGTTCAAAATTCGGTGAATATGGTAGAGAAACAAAGAAAACCTAAGGACTTATGTATCACATTTTACCTTAGTTAGACCATTAGAGAACCTGACGGACCTCTATACATAGTTGTGAAGATTCAGGAAATACCTTGTCGTGGTGTGCTTATTGATCCCTCTTGCATGGTTAATGTCATCACTAAGAAGTGTCTTTTTAATTTATGATTGCATAAACCATTCTATGATGATAAAAATGTGGTTGTTGAGTTATTTGATGGATTCTCTTATCTTACTATTGAATCTATCACACTTCCTATTGTGGTTCACAATAAATCCATAGATGTCAATTTTGTTATCGTTCCTTCTTCTAAGCAATTCTATGTGAAGTTAGGTTACCCTTGCCTATCTTCAATGAAGGCTATTTCTTCTCCAATTCATAAGTATTTGAAATTTCCCCATAATGGAGAAATCATAACTGCCAATCATAACTTATTTCGACCAACCGAAAGAAGCCCAGCTATTCCGATTGATTTCTTTTGGCCTCAACAATTTAAATCTCTTCCACCAAGAAGCGATGCTCTCTTTCAATCTTATCAAAAGTGGAAGAAAAATATGATCCTGTCCTTAAGCCAACCTAGAACTCCAATAATTGATATTCCCATCCTTCTTGAAGACGAGGTTCTTCCCTTTACGGATAGAACTAATCTTCCTCCTAAGGAAGATTCCCAACCTATTCCTATGGATGAAACTATGCCTTCTCCTAAGAAGAACAACAATATTCCTCCTAAGGTTGGACTTGCACCTCCTCCTCATGATGGATCTGGTCTCCTTCCTACAACAAACATTCCTCCTTTATATGGTGCAGTTCCACCTCCTTGCTCTTTTAGAGAGAAGAGACCCACCTCTCCTATTGTTAACCCTAAAAGACCTCAACCTAAACCTCCAACTAGTAGAGATGAGAATATTCCTCCTTCAATAAATATTCCTCCTCCTTCTCAATATTCCTCTAAGACTCAATAGAATCGTTGTGCAAGAGAACATCGATGAAAGCATCGTGCTCGAGCCTATGAAGTTGTTCCTCAAAACATTCACTCCCCCAAAAATCTAACAGTTGACATGATTCCCTTTTCTCCTAAGCAAGATTTTGAACCTACATCTCCAACTCATAATTTGCAAAAACCATGTGATGGTTTTACTCCTATTCATGTTAGCACTCTTGTTTCTATAAATCTTGATGATGAAATAGGTGAAAATGTTATTCATGATGGTAATACAACTCCCAATGCTTTTGATAGTGACTATGAATATGTTGATGTTGACAAACATTTATCTGAATAGTTTTCAAAAGCCTTAATCCTAGCTCCTAGAATCAAACAAAGTGACTTAGAACATGAGAATAGTCCTTGTTTGGATCTTGTGATAGCTCCACCTATTGTGCTTGATGTCACTCCTCTGGTGTGTTTCCCACCTTCCCGAAATAGAGATCAACAAGATCAAGAAGTGGATGATGTGCTGGATTAGCTTTTTTAGCACCGTAGATTCTCTACCTCTGCCTCTTTTCTTTCTCTTTTGTGATCCTTCTTCTATGTGTCTCCATGTTCTTCTATGTTCCCTTGTAATGTCTATTTGAAGATGATGCATAGCAATGAGATCTCTTTTAGTCTCTTTCATGTTGACTCAAGAGACACCTTCTATTCCCTTTCTTCCAAGGTAGTTTCCTTTCTTTGGGGAATGAGGATTATTTTATGCACTTACATATATATAATATACATGAGTTATCATACAACATATTGACCCCAAGGAAAGAAAAACTACCTCATGCTTTTTTTTTATCTCCATTATCCTTGGGTTTAATCCTTGATTGGGGTCTAAATCCTTATGATAACATGCTCTCTCTCTCTTTCTTTCTTGGGTATATTCTACCTTAAAGAAATTGCCTCCGATAAAGCGTGCATAATTGCTTTAACGTGGGGGCATACACTTTGCTTTTATTTTCCTTCTTCATACTTTAAGTTACTTAGTGAACTTGTCTTTGCTTTGTAATTTTTTGTATCCTAGTTTTTCATGACTCATAGTAAGGGGAACCTTGCTACTTGTAGTCATGGTTCTTCTCTTTTTGATTTTCCCTTTTACTTTTTCAATCAAAGTCATAAGATCCTTAGTCCACTAGGGGCTTGGTGTATCTTTCTTCCTTGACATGGTGAAAATTTTCAATCTTGTTTCCTTGTACTTTACCAGAAGCATTGGCGTACGCTTATACTCCCGCTAAAGTGGGGGCTAAATGTAGCATTATAAAATTGTGACCTTGCAATTTTCAACTGCATTTAGGTCTTCAAATTTGCGAAGGGAATCCCTAAGCCTGACTGGAGACTAGAGACATGCTCACACTGCCCACAGACTACATTTCCTCACATCCTCTAATCCCCTTTGCTACTCCCTATCCTATATTAGGGAAGGATAGGGGTGTGGTGCCCCTATAATTGCACTATTTTGGGCCCTCTCTACACTTATCCTTCATTGGGCTTTGCAATCTTGAAATAGGAAAAATTTCCCTATGCCGACCTATGATGGAAAATTAGTCAATTAACCCTAATTGACGAATATATAAGACAAATTTCCCATCCTATTTGCATAAGTTCAATCAAGTCAAAAAGAGAAAATAAGGTGAACAAGCATTATCGTCATTCAAGAATTTTAGCATTCTCAAATCTCTTTTCATGGCTAGGTTTTGCATTCAAGTCAAGGATTCAACCATTGAAGAGGAAATCTCTTGTGGTATACAATTCTATATATCCATTCAAATAATTGTATAAATATTTCAATTGCATTCTCTCTAGAGGTGAATTGCATTTTAGTCATTTACTTCCATTACTTGCAAGTACTTTTCATCATTTAGTTTATTCCAAAACCAGGGTTTGACCTAAAGGAAAGCCCCCAATCCCAACAACATTTTCTCTCTTTTCTATGTGTAGGTTGCAGGTGTGCAACTGTATTTGCAAATTTGGACTTCATTTTCAAAGGCAGAAAAACCCTTTTCAGTGTGTGAATTTTTTGGAGGACCATGTGCACTTTCAACACGGTCCCGACAACTTTCACCCAAATTTGCAAGGGAGCTTCATCTCAACATTTTAATACTAATTCCAGGTGCACAACTTCATCCCACGTTCCTACCTCAAGTTATAATCATTTCTTTGTCTCTTTTACACTTAGTCTTAAATCACATAATTCGACCTATTGCATTCTAAAAGAAAGGCTACTTTCACTTTCCAAATTTATTGTTAATTCACTTAGCATTCAATATCTCTCTCTCTATTAGATCTACTGAATCCCACCCGCGCCCCACCCCCCCTTTCTTTAAAATGTAATGTGCGTGAGAAGGTTGAGGAGAATCTTTTGTGAAAATTTCACTCCTCTTCTTGAGGAGAGAAAATATTTCCTCTTGATCTTTCCATCACTCCTTTTTCACCACATTATAGATTATTGCATTCTACTGTTACTTTATTTATAGGAAAAAGAAATATTATCTTTTCTATTTTTTAAGTATAAGAAATATTAACTTAGTAAAATGGATTTTAATTAACACTCAACATAATTAAGATAAAAGGACAAAGTGTTGGCATTATAACAGACAAAGGGAGATTGTTGGCATTCCAATTACAATAAGAGATTGTTGGCATTTCTATAAGGATATTGAGAAGGTTGTTGATGATTATGGATAAAACTGATTAAGGATGTTTATTGTCTTAATATTATTATTTTGTCATTGATGTCAAGAAATTGATTTTTTAATTCAGTATGATGTTACCATATCTTAAGAAGTATGATTTGATGAGTATAAAGATGTCGGCAAAAGACACAAAAAGAATGTGATGAATAAGGGGAGGAATAAGTTATTCAATGGGAAACTATTACCGAGTTAGATAATGAAGAGATCATGATGTTTAGATTGTTTTGATATTCTACATATTTTATTGATTGTAAGGTTAATACTATGCTATGTTACCGAACAAAGAACCTAGTCGGTAAACCCTAAGGTTATCGCTATCGGTTAATGAAGGCAGAATGTCTATCGAGTGAAGTTTAGTATTTACCAAGTTGCAACCAAGTAATAACAAAATGCATTGAATGAATAAAAAAATTATTTAATGAAGGGAGCTAATGAGCTGGCTATGATTAAATGATTGGTATGTCGTGCATGAAGTTTGGTAAAGAACCTATGGCAAAGGAAGATTGGCAGGAAGATCTACAACTCAGATTGAACTGCAATACCCTAGCACAAGTTCCAAGAAATGTATGTAAGTTCCAAGGCGGGGTAAAACGTTTTCAGATCGAAGGATACATTGAACCTGGTCAAGTTTGAAGATCTGATGGCTATGATTGATCATGGGATATGTGATCAAGGAGATTAAGCGGTTGGAAAATTGTTTATAAATAAGGAACTTGTTGATAAACAATGTATGCGGGCAAGTGTATGCCCAGGGATAACAGAGTATAGAGCCCAGCAGATGGACAAGATAAGTCCTATTGTATTGAGCAAATAAGAATCTGCTTTAGCATTTTTAGATGTGAAGTTGCAGATAGATTTTTATTACTATTATTTTATGAAGTAACAGAAAATCTCTTAACTGAGTGGACTTAACAGTCTTATTTGTAAAACCCTCTAGCAAGGTGACATTCTGATTGAGTGTTTGAAATCCTTTAACAAGTTCACTTCTAACAAGGTGAAGATCCTAATAGATCTGAGGGAAATCCCTTAACCGGGTCAAATCTAGCAATGTGTTTGTAATCTTTAACAGGACTTGCTTTTAACTGAGCATACTCTAGAAGAGTATATTTCTTAGTGGGTCCAAAATCCCATAGTGGTTTTTCCCTATTTGGGTTTGCACGTTAAATCTAGTGTTATGAGGGTTATGATGTTTATATGCTTTTGAGTTTGTATATTTAGTAGTTTTGGTTATATTGCTGAAGTATATGTTACCGAGGTTGAATCTGTTGTTTTTATGGAAGATTAAGTTTGTATGATTTTCCCCCCCCTCTCATCATTAGCTTGGCATCTGTACTTAGCATTAAGTATCAAAACTATCAATTGGTATCAGAGCTTTGGACTTCAGAAAGAAAAGTTTAAAGGTACTTAAGGCAAAGATCTAAAGATGTATAAGAGGGATGCACCAAAGTTGAACAAGTCAAGTTTCTCTACATGGCAGAAAAGGATGAAGCTGCACCTATCAAGAGTTGGAGAATATGTTGTATATTATCTGGAGATTGATTTCATTACATTGAGCACCTATCCATTGACAATGGAAGAGATAAAGGGAAAGAAAGAACATATTCAAGCAATGATTGAAATAACATCTGTATTGACCGACTCAGAGTTTAATGATCTAGAAGGCTGCAATGATACAAAGGCAATGTGGGACAAGCTCATATCTATGTATGGTGGAGATGAACATGTTCAAAGGGCAAAAGTTGACAGTCTAAGAGGTCAACTTGAATCTATGAGGATGAATGAAGGTGAGAACATAACCCAATATAGTACAAGACTAAAGGAGATTGTCAATCAAATCAAAGGAGTAGGTGGAACTATTGAAGAAAAGGATATAACAAGTAAGTTGTTAAGAACCCTTCTACCAGCTTATGCAATCTGAGTCTCTACAATCAATGAATTGAGGTCTGTACCCAATATGCCAGTTTCTTTGGATGCTAGTATTGGTAAGCTACATGCATTTGAGTTAAGTAATTTTGATAACAGTGGGTCATCGGTAAATAAAGTTGAGTCTGCATTTAGTTCTTTTCATATTGGTGAATTTGATGATTACAATGATAGAATGAGTAAGTACACTGAAGGGGATCATAGTGGAGCAAGTGAAAGATTTCGCAAGAACATGGAAAAAGTGCACAAACTTAATGAGGAAATCAGAAAGAAAGAAGAGTTTGAAGCACTATTAGCCAGCACGTTACCGAGAGGCAAAGGTAAGTATAAAGGAAAACTACCTTTGAAATGTTTCAATTGTGATAAGATAGGACATATTGCTTCTTACTATCCTGGCAAAGATTCTACTGAAAAGAGAGATTACCGAGATGACAGACAGAAAGATAACCATTACAAAG
Organism: Cryptomeria japonica; assembly: GCF_030272615.1. Classification (NCBI taxonomy): domain Eukaryota; kingdom Viridiplantae; phylum Streptophyta; class Pinopsida; order Cupressales; family Cupressaceae; genus Cryptomeria; species Cryptomeria japonica. The sequence continues at coordinate 714,772,025 of NC_081412.1, forward strand.
GACACTGAGACTTTAGAAGAAGAGATAGAAAGGCATGCCTAATAGCTGATGAGGAATCAAATGATGATAAATCAGATGAAACCGATACAGAGGAAGTAGTTTATGTGGCTATCAAAGATGGATCACATGAAGAAAGGTATGAAGAAAAAGCCCTAATATCTCACATAAATACTAATGATTCTTGGATCATAGATAGTGGATGCTCACATCACATGACAGGTGACAAACACAAATTTGTTACATTAGAAGATTATGATGGAGGCTATGTAAGATTTGGTAATGATGCACCATGTCTGGTAAAAGGTAAAGAATCTATAACACTTCTTGACAATGCAAGATGCAATGATGTTTATTGGGTTGAAGGTTTGAAATACAATTTGTTAAGTGTAGCATATCTAAACAATACAGGTTACCGAATAGAATTTCAGAAAGGAATTGTCAAAGTTCATGACAAGCATGGAAAGTTAGCTGCTACCGGGATACAAACAAAAGGTAACACATTTCACCTTGACTCAACTCGGAACAAGTGTCTGTATGCAAAGCTAGATGATACCTGGTTATGGCATCAAAGGTTTTGTCATGTAAATTTTGATAATCTGATCAAGATAAGCAAGAAACATCGAGTAAGAGGTTTACCAAGTTTGGAAAAACCTAAGAATGCTATGTGCCGAGGATGCCAGATGGGTAAGATGACAAGATCAAGCTTTACAAGTAAGTCCTACACTTATAAGGGAATTTTAGATCTTGTGCACACTGATCTTTGTGGTCCTATGAAAGTTCAAAGTTATTATGGTGATATATATTTCATATTATTTGTGGATGATTACTCAAGGATGATGTCAGTAATGTTTTTAAAAGAAAAATCAGAAGCTTTTCAAATGTTTAAATGGTACAAGGCAATAGTTGAAAATGAAATAGGAAGACAACTGAAATGGCTTAGATCAGATAGAGGAGGAGAGTTTACCTCTGATGAATTTAACTTATTCTACAATGATCATGGTATTAAAAGACAAGTCTCTGCACCGAAAACTCCACAACAAAATGGAATTGCTGAGAGAAGAAATAGATCTATTGTGGATTATGCCAGAACCCTGATGATTGAAAAGAAAGTGTCACAAACATTTTGGAGAGAAGCAATAAGCACAACAGTTTACACCCTGAACAGAGTACAACTGAAGAAAGGAACTTTGAAGACACCATATGAGATCTGGTATGATAAGAAACCTAATGTAAGTTACTTCAAAATCTTTGGAAGTAGATGCTATGTACACAAAGATGATAGAAATGGCAAGTTTGATCAGAAAAGTGAAGAAGGAACATTTCTTGGTTATTCTTCTAGAAGTAAAGCATTTAAATGTCTGATCAAATCATTTTACAAAATAGTAGAAAGTGCAAATGTGAAAATTGATGAATTTGTAGAAAGAAATGGTGAAGGAAACTCCAAAGAACAAGAAGATTATGAAGAATTTGTCTATGTTCAACCGACAAGTCCTACCAAGAAAATTGCAGAAGAAAATGAAGAGAATATCCAGTAACCGAGTAATGAAGAAGATTATACAGAGCCTACCAAGCCTGTATTAGCCAAGTATGTTAGAAGACATCATGCATCAAGTCAAATTATAGGAGATAAAGATGATGCAATGATGACAAGGAACAAACTGAGACAGAACACATGTCTAATATTTGAATTTGAAGCGAGAATAGTGAAAGAAGCATTTAACAGTGAAGATTGGATAAATGCTATGACAAAAGAGATTGATCAAATCAAGAAGAATGACACATGGACACTGGTCCCAAGACCGAAGGGCAAAAATGTAATCAGTAGAAAGTGGATTTTCAAAAAAGAAGCTGAATGAAAAAGGTGAGGTCATTTGAAATAAAGCAAGACTAGTTTGCAAAGGTTATGCCCAAGAAGAAGGAATTGATTATGGTGAGACTTTTGCACCTGTGGCAAGACTTGAAGGAGTAAGAACATTGTTGGCATATGCTGCTTACAAGAATTTCAAGGTATATCAAATGGATGTCAAATCTGCATTTCTAAATGGTATATTAGAAGAAGAAGTTTTTATTGAACAACTTGAAGGATTTGTTGAAGACAAGAATAAAGATCAGGTATGCAAATTGAACAAAGCTTTATATGGTCTGAAACAAGCACCTAGAGCATGGTATGAAAGATTGCACTCTTATTTATTCAAGATTGGTTTTATAAGAACAAGTGAAAACAATAACATGTACATGAAGAATGATAAAAATGGAATACTGATCTCAGCCATATTTGTTGATGATATTATCTTTTGTGGAAATGACTCTCTATGCAAGAACTTTGGAAATAAAATGAGCAAAGAATTTGATATGTCATTAATCGGTGAGATAAAGTATTTAATAGGTTTACAAATACTACAAATGAAAGATGAGATTTTCATTGCTCAATCCAAGTACATAAAGGAAATCTTGAAGAAATTTGGAATGGACTCAAAACAAGTAAGTACTCCTATGACTACCAACTGTAAACTATCAAAGAATGATGAATCTGCATCTGTTGATGAGACACTTTACCGATCTATGATTGGAAAACTATAATATGTTGTTCACAGCAGGCCAGATATAGCACATGCAGTAGGTATAGTTGCAAGATTCTCTATAGATCCCAAGGAAACACATATGACAACAATCAAGAGAATTTTCAGATACTTGAAAGGCATTGAAGACTATGACTTAGTATATCAGAAAGGAAATGATTTTGATTTAAAATTTTATATTGATGTTGATTGGGCAGGCAACATTGATGACAAAAAAAGCACAACTGGAGAATCGTTCTTTTTAGGAGAAAGACTAGTGAGTTGGCTTAGCAAGAAACAAGGATGTGTTTCACAATAAACAGCAGAAGCTGAATATGTTGCTGCAGCATTGAATTGTACCAACATAGCATGGATCAAACAACTGTTGGAAGGTATAAATGAGCAAGTTACTGAGCCAGTAACTATATTTTGTGACAATACTAGTGCCATTAACATTTCAAAGAATCTTGGTATGCACTCTAAGACAAAGCACATCTCTATCAAATATCATTATCTTAGAGAAGAAGCTCAAGAGAAGAAAGTGGTGTTGGAGTATGTTAGCACAAAGGAACAAATAGCAGATATCTTCACCAAGCCACTACCAAGGGACACTTTTGAGTATCTCAGAAGTAAGTTAGGGGTCCAACCCCTATCTTCCAGTCACTGACCAAGTTTGGTGAAAGCATCAATTCGATGACTCTACAAAATATCTTTTAGGAGTTGATGCTGATTTACACACTTTAGGATGTTTTCTAAAGGTGTGCAGGAAACAATAACAGGGAACAAGAATTGAAGACAAAATGCTCTGACTGAGACTAAGTTGACACATAAGAGCAGGAGATCACTTCATACAGGAAGAAATTATGTTTTAGTTCTTTACTTTTTGGCATTTTTGTCAAAGGGGGAGAAGACTATTGTATGGGGGAGAAGATAGATGACAGGAGGAGAGCATTTCAGCATGTCAGAATCTCACAGCAATCCAAATCAATTGGTTTTGCCATCAATGTCAAAGGGGGAGATTGTTGGCATTATAACAGACAAAGGGAGATTGTTGGCATTAAAATTACAATAAGAGATTGTTGGCATTTCTATAAGGATATTGAGAAGGTTGTTGATGAGTATGGATATAACTGATTGAGGATGTTTACTATCTTAATATTATTATTTTGTCATTGATGTCAAGAAATTAATTTTCTAATTCAGTATGATGTTGCCATACCTTAAGAAGTATGATTTGATGAGTATAAAGATGTCGGTAAAAGACACAGAAAGAATGTGATGAATATGGGGAGGAATAAGTTATTCAATGGGCAACTATTATCGAGTTAGACAATGATGAGATCATGATGTTTAGATTATTTTGATATTCTACATATGTTATTGATTGTAAGGTTAATACTATACTATGTTACCGAGCAAAGAACCTAGTCAGTAAACCCTAAGGAACCTAGTCGGTAAACCCTAAGGTTATCACTATTGGTTAGTGAAGGCAGAATGTCTGCCAAGTGAAGTTTAGTATTTACCGAGTTGCAACCGAGTAATAATAGAATGCATTGAATGAATAAAAGCATTATTTAATGAAGGAAGCTGATGAGCTGGCTATGATTAAATGATTGGTATGTCGTGCATGAAGTTTGTTAAAGAATCTATGGCAAAGGAAGATCGGCAGGAAGATCTACAACTCAGATTGAACCGCAATACCCTAGCATAAGTTCCAAGAAATGTATGCAAGTTCCAAGGTGGGGTAAAACATTTTCAGATCGAAGGATACATTGAACCTGGTCAAGTTTGAAGATCTGATGGCTATGATTGATCATGGGATATGTGATCAAGGAGATTAAGCGATTGGCAAATTGTTTATAAATAAGGAACTGTTGATAAACAATGTATGTGGGCAAGTGTATGCATAGGGATGCTACATAGTGATTACCGAGCACAGAAGCTTGAAGACCTTTTTGAATAACAGAGTATAGAGCCTAGCAAATGGACAAGATAAGTCCTACTGTATTGAGCAAATAAGAATTTGATTTAGCATTTTTAGATGTGAAGTTGCAGATAGATTTTTATTACTTTTATTTTGTGAAGTAACAAAAAATCTCTTAACCGAGTGAACTTAATAGTCTTATTTGTAAAACCCTCTAGCAATTCTGATTGAGTGTTTGAAATCCTTTAACAAGGTCACTTCTAACAAGGTGAAGATCCTAACAGATCTGAGGGAAATCCCTTAACTAGGTCACATCTAGCAATGTGTTTGTAATCTTTAACAGGATTTGCTTTTAACCAAGCATACTCTAGAAGAGTATTTTTCTTAGTGGGTCCAAAATCCCATAGTGGTTTTTCCCTATTTGTGTTTCCATGTTAAATCTGGTGTTATGAGTGTTATGATATTTATATGCTTTTGAGTTTGCATGTTTAGCAGCTTTGGTTATATTGCTGAAGTATATGTTACCGAGGTTGAATCTGTTGTTTTTATGGAAGATTAAGTTTGTATGATTCACCCCCCCTCTCATCTTATTAGCTTGGCATCTGTACTTACCATTAAGTATTAGAACTATCACAAAGACTAGAGAGTTTTGGAGGAGGCTAATGATTAGAATGAGAAGTTGATCAAATCGGAAGGAATGGAGGAATAATTGAAGGGGCTAGATGAGAAGATTGACCATAAAGAGGACAAAAAGGAAACAATGAAAGAAATGTATGAGATTAAATATAGTCAGGCATCCCTGAAAAGAAAATTGGAGGATGTGATTATGCACAACATTGAAATATTTAAAAGGATTTTGGAAACCATACAAGCTATCAAAGAGGTGATAGAGAATAAACAATCTTGAAAGAAGAGGCATTTGGACTCTTCCCCTAGTTCAAGGTTGGAGGTGTTGATGTCTAGGGTGAAAATAAATCCAAATTCACTTGCTATTTTCTTTGGAAAAGGATCTAACAAACAACTCTCCTTCTTTGAGAAGGTATAGTCTATGAGTTAGGGTTAGAAGATTAAGAAGCCCCCCTCTAGGTAGGCAATTAGTTCATGCTCTCAGTGGGGGTGGGTTTGTGTGTTTCTTGTTTTGTTCGTCTTTTGTCTTGTCTATCTTTGGGTTTTTTTGCATCTGGTTTTGGGTGCCTTCTAGTTTTTGTTCATCTTTGGTAGTTGGCATTAGGGTTTTGTGTTCTCACTCTTCATGCATCCCATGTCTTTTCTCACAATTTTTGTCCATGTAGCAGTTTTCTAATGGGTCGAGTCTCTCTCGGTTTAAACTTATTATAACATAATTAAGAAAAATGTCAATGTCTTTTTTTTAAAATTTAAAATTATCAACATTACATTTAGTTTTGGTAAATTAATAATTATTTTATAATATCTTATTTTAATTTATTTGTGATATTTTATTAATATTAAATTATTTAAATTAAAAATAACTATATGTTAATATTATATTATAATTTTGAGGGTCTTCGACCCTTGTCAAGGGGAATGCCTAGGTATTTGCAAGGAAGAGTTCCTTCACTAATCTCTAGGACATTGCTGATCACTTTCCCTAAGGAGGGGTCTATGTTGAACATAGAAATTATAGACTTGGCCAGATTCACCTCTTGACTTGAGGCTAGCATATAGGAATTAAGGATGCCTTTGAAGGCGCTCGCTTCCCTTATACTTCCCTGCCCAAAAATCATTGTTTCATTGACAAATTGCTGGTGGGTAAAAGGAGGGAGGCCACTGGTAATGGAGATTCCTTGGATCCCTCCTTCCTCTTTGGCCTTAGAGATGGATCTACCTAGGGCTTCAACCATGATGATGAAAAGGAAGGGGGACATAGGATCTCCTTGCTTGAGCCCTCTTGAGCTGCTGAAGAAACCTTCCGAGGAACCATTAACCAAGACCGAGAATTTGGGGGTGGATATACATTCAAAGATTAGGTTGATCCAGGATTTGGAAAATCCAAAGGCCTCCAAGAATTTGCATAGGAAGCCCTAATCAACTTTGTCATAAGCTTTACTTATGTCTAATTTGACTAGCATACTTGGGGCCCTATTGAGCTGGACCGAATGAATGACCTCTTGGGCTATAATAACCCCATCATAGATTGATCTATCTGCTACGAAGCTAGTTTGTTCTTCACTAATGATAATGGGGAGAAGATTATGGAGTTTAGCTGCTGGGGTTTTGGTTAAGAGTTTGTACAAAGTGTTGCAAAGGGCTTTTGGTCTGAAGTCATTAAAGCTTTCAGGATTCTCTTTTTTGGGGATGAGAGCTAAGAAGGTATTGTTGATTTCTTTGAGAATCTTACCAGAGTTCCTAATACCTTCTAAGGAGTCTGTCATCTCTATCCCCATAAAACCCCAACATTTTTGGAAAAAGCTAGTGGGAAAGCCATCCGAGCCCGGGGCCTTGTCGGGATTCATCTTCATAAGGATAGATTTAACCTCCTCCTCAGAGAATTTCTTTGATAGGATTTTGTTGTGGTCATTGTTAATGAGTTTTGGAAGATTCTTGATAATATTGAGTTGGCCTCTGAGGTTGGAGCCTTCAATATTGTTTAAGATTTTATCAAAAAACCTTGCTACCTCGGAGGCAACATCATCCGGTTTAGATAGGATGGAACCCTGGTAATTCTCAATTTTATAAATTCGATTGACCCATCGGCTCTTCTTAGTACTATTGTGGAAAAACTTAGTATTTGGTTTCCCATCACTCAACCAAGTCTCCCTCGATTTTTGTTTCCAAAAGATCTCTTCATTTGAGAGTGTCTTTTCATACTCAGAGAGTATAGCCTTTTCTTTGAGGAAGAGATGTTCATCCATCCCCTTCTCAAGAACCTCAATGTTAACATTCCTAAGATCACTTTCTATTAGGAGTTTTTTATTGAAAATATTTCCAAAATTAGTCTTGTTCAATTCTAAGAGCTTCCTTTTGATAAGCTTTAACTTGCTTGTGATAATAAACATCTTTGAACTAGAGAAAACAGAGTTTCTCCACCAGTTCTCAATTAAGTTTAAAAAGTTATCATCTCTGAACCACATGCTCTCAAATTTGAAGGGACATTTTTTAGGGGAGTGGTCAGATAATAAGATTAGTTGGAGTGGGAAATGGTCAGATCCTGCTAAAGGGAGGGGTTCTGCATTTAGGGTAAAGTTAAGCTCTGAGAGCCCTCCATGGATAAAGAACCTATCTAGTTTCTCAGCAATGTTATAGAAACCAAGCCTTCTATTGTTCCAGGTGAAGGCACTATCTGCCGTCTCGATTTCCAACAAGAAGTTCCTATTGATCCAATGGTTGAAATCTACAGCCGCTAGAGGAAGTTTGTTACTACCTCATTTTTTGTCTGCTACCTTAGTGATAGCATTGAAATCTCCCCCAATGATGCATACATCATTTGGGAAACTTCTGAGGAAAGACTCTAGTTCCACCCACACCCTAGCCTTATCCCTATTTTGGATAGGACCGTAAACATTAATCAATTTAAATCTTAGGTTATTTTTATAACTTACTACTTCTCCTCCCATCCAATTTTGCTTAATCTCTAAAGGTGTAAATGAGATGAATCTAGAATCCCAAATGATGGCTAAGCCCCCTGAGGCCCCTGTTGCAGGGGAGTGCTTTAGCTATCTAACGCCTAGTTTTTTCTCAAAAAAGGCTATCTCAGAGGATTTCATTTTGGTTTCTTGGATTAACATTATATCTGGTTTAGAATCAAAGATGTAGCACTTTAAGGTGTGTTGTTTGTTAGGGGCATTCAGTCCCCTAACATTCCAAGTTATGATTTTGATGGCTCTGTGGGGAGGAACTTCCCCTCCCCTGCATTAAAAAGAGTAGATATTTTAGACTGACCCTTGGCTTCTCCATCATTTGATCTTAGTTCAGCAAGGGATCTCCTACCTCTTCTCTTACCGTGTTTAGCACAATCAGGAGGGTCTTTGCTTCTATCAGAGCCGAAAATGCCTAGAATATTTGGGTTATCATTTTTTTAGTTATCTAATGCTACAAAGAGTTCATCTATTTCTAAGTCAACTCTAGTAACATCCACTATATTTTTGACAAGGAGATCCCTTTGCCTTTCCAACTCCTCATCATCATATATTTCATCAACCAATAGGTCCATGAGGTTGTTTACTACTTCTTCTCTACAAAATTGGCAATGATTTTAACTTCCCTAGCTGCTCGATCATTATCAGATTCTAAAATTGGATCAGAAACAACCTTCAAAGATGGAGGGAAAACCTCTGCCTCCTCTAAGCCATCCATACTTGAGATTAGAGAGATTGGTTGACCTTGTAGGGATGCCAATCCTGGATTGGGGGAAATCCTATCCAGCTCTGCTGATTGCTCAGAGGAAATTAGTTCCATTAAAGGGGGAGACCCCAAGGGACTCAACCTCTCTAGTGGAATGAGACAGCTAGATGATGACATATTTGTCAAGCCGATCTTCTCTTTCTGGGGGATAACCTCATTGATTTTACCATCTTCCAGATCTTGATCCCCTAGAAGAGAGTCAGCTATAGGTGAATTTATAGTTAGTAGTGAAGGAAGAGGGGAGCGAGAGGGCTTAATAGGGGAGCTATGAGGATATAGGTTAGAGGTAAGATGATTAGGGTTAATATCAATCTTATAGCCCTCTAGGGTAAAACCCCCTCCTTCCACGAATCTAAATGAAGTGCCATTAGACTTGAGCAATGATACAGGGAAAGGTTTCTCAGAGGGGATCTTCCTTGGCATAGAATCTTTGAAAGGACCATTATAAAAGGGTAATTCTAGGGTTAAACAAGATTTATCACATTTCAGAGTTATAGGCTCTAAAGATTTAATGTTAATATTCATATTAACGAATAAGAGCTGGTTAAAGAAGCTTGCTGATTTTTTTACTTCTACAAATTTACCTATTTTGTTGCCTATTATTCTTAAAAAGTCATTATTGTGCAATTCTATGGGGAATTTATCAAGTGAAATTGCTCTACTAACCATGCAAGAATTGAATTGTGATGGGAGAAAGAGAGGTTGCCATTCCCAACAATCAAACCCTAGACCTTTAATTTTTAATATATCCTCATTAAGTAATGAATTTCTATGATTCTGATTACCATATTCAATAGCTAAGAAATTATCTGGAAGGATGTCAATTTTTACCTAGTTATTGAAGGCGGATGACACCCAGTTAGCAATTTGTTATGACGGGATCCCCCAACCTCTCCACCGAGCAAAGATCATTCTATTGCTGCAATGCATTTAATACCTAGCTTGTGTATAATTATCAATTTCAATGACCAACCTATTAGGAGTAGCTGGGGAATTTGAAGGTAGATCCGACATAGGGTGCTTAATTTCCTTAGAATTGTGATGGCCAGAGGTTTCCATATCCTCTGATAATTTGCCTAGGGATTTTCATGGAGGAATGTAGCGAGCAAAGGAACTCTTTGGCTGGTTAGGTTTTACAAAACTCTCCTCCCTAAAATGATTGGAAATCCTTTTGAGGCCATTTGGTTTCCCTAAAGCCCTTCTGCGGCTAACCAGATGCCAATCTTGATCCCAGCCCTTGTAAAGAGGAGGGGGAGCCCTAGCCACATTAACCAAAGAGTATTTTGTTTTTGCAAAGAAGACCTCTTGATCGCGGGTCCGTGAAATGACCCTACCAAGATCCTCAATCCCAGAGTTATTAGCCAAAATAGGGAATCGATTAGCAGAACCTCTGTAATTTCCCCACGACGGATAAGAGCACTCAAAAGAGGATGTTGATGCATTACATCTCTTTTTCGCACGCAAAGACATATTATTTCGCTCTTTAGACATCCAAAAAAAAAAATCAAGTCTGGGATTAACACTTGGAAAGGAAAATGGCTCTCATCTGCAGGTAGAGAAACCTTGGTTAGATCGATCTTGTCAGCTATGCCCATTTACTAGCTCTTCTATCAACATATATCTTCTTCTAAACTTGCAGAGCTCAACAAGCATCTCAGGACTTTCTTTTGGCAAGGTGCTAAAGAAAATCATAAAATATCACTCATATCCTAGGACAAGATATGAAAACCTAAAGAAGACGGAGGAATTGACATTAAAAACCTTTGTGATCAGGGCAAAGCCTTGGGTGCCAAGTTGGTCTGGAGGATATTTAGAACCCCCCACCTCAAATGGGCTTGCTTGCTGCACCACAAATACCTTAATGGAGGGAATCCTATCCAAATCTTCAGAGAAACCAACCCTCCCAGAGGGTCTTGCCTATGGAATTTTATGTTAAACTGCAAGAGGATTATCTCAGATAGACTTACTTGGAACCCGGGGTCCGAGGATAAAGCTCTTTTCTGGTCGGATTCATGGGGTGGATATAAGGCTATTGATAATATCCATGACTTTGCTGCTACTCGTATCCTTCTTGAATCTCATAGAGGACCCCTATTAAACAACTATATCTCCCCTTCAGAGGATGGGGTTGGTTGGTAGTGGATCGAGAAGGAAGATGAGGTTATCCTGATAAGGGATAAACAAAAACTTATGACAATTCTTAAATCAAGGAATATTGCCTTAGGTCAGAATGAGGACAAGCTCATTTGGGATGGATCCCTAAGAGGAGAATACAACTCCAAGGATGGGTACTCTCTCATCTCCAAATTGTTTTTAAGACCTATGATTGAGCTTCCCTTGAAACTTTGCTAGGATAAATACTGTTTGCCTAAGGCAGATATCTTCTCTTGGCTTGCGATTCAGAACAAGCTCCTAACAACAGAAAAGTTTAGAAGAATGGGGTATGAGAGCCTTAGTAGATGTCCTCTTTGTGAGGTAGACGAGGAGGACACCAATCATAGCCTTCTTAACTACCCCTTTGCTCACAAATGTTGGATCTAGTTCACCAACAAACTTGAATGGTCTGTTGCCTTTCCCCACACCATCTTTGGAATGTTTAAGGCATGGCCTCTCCTTAAGTGTGGTTGTCTCTTTGAAGGTTTATGGACAGCTCTTCCTTCTTCCATTATGTGGGAACTATGGAAAGACAGAAATAGACATCTCTTTAAGAATGAAAAACTAGAGGTTCCCAGAATCATTAACAGGATAGAGTTAGCTATCACTAAGCTCATGAACAACCGACTGTCATCAAGCACTTTGAAGAATGCCTCTATCACTTATTGGGATGAAAAGATGCTAAAAAATTTGGAAGGCTTATCCTTTCCTCCCTTTGTAGGAGATGGTCCTATTGCTAGTCTTCGATCAAGGGATGCATGCAAATGGCAGCCCCCAGGCAATGGTTGGGTGAAGCTAAACTTTGATGGGGCATCCCATGGCAACCCAGGGCAAGCAAGGATAGGATGTGTTGTTCATAATTGGGAAGGCAAGGAACTAGCAACCCTTGCCTCTCCGGTTGGTATCAACACCAACAATTGGGCAGAACTTATGGCCCTGGTGGAGGTTCTGCATTTATGTAGGAAACTAGGAGTTAAGAACTTGGAAATTGAAGAGATTCAGCTATAATTGTCAATGCTATAAGGAAAGGTAGTATGCCTGATTGGAGACTAAATAATTTGTTGTCAAAAGCTCTTGACTTATGCAGAGATTTTGATAGGTTCAGAGTCAATCATATTTATAGGGAGAACAATAAAAGAGTGGATGAGTTGGCCAACTTGGAAGCTGATGGCATAAAACTCCTATCTGTACCACCTTAAGGCAACCACCTCCTTTGTTTTTGTGTCCTAGGTGGTCACTAGCATGTTTCTCCTTTCATCCCCTTATGTTTCTCTTTCCCATACTTTGTTTTAACCCCCTTATTTATTCCTCTTCCTGCCCCTTGTATTTACGTATAGATACTCAAACAAACATTCAGTTTAAATATGCCCATATATCTATTCTCCCAAACTTTAACTCGGGTAGTTAAGCTCAATCCATGGTCAAATATAATCATTAAAACACAAATCTCAATCATATATTTTATTCCTTTCCTTCATACCTATTTAGTCTTCCATCCTTTAGCCCAAGGAGAGGCCCCTCGTCTATTATTTTTGTATATACTTATCTAGGAACTTTCATTATCAGACCCTCACCTTGATTCAGTCATCCATCCTCATATTCAGCCTCTCATCGGTACACACACACACACACACACATATATATTTACATACATATACATATATGCAGGTCTTATCTCACATTCTTGCGGCCCAAGACCCTTTCATGAATTATCTGGGATAGATAAGCACTCTCAACGCATGTATCCTTCTTTCATAGAAATACTATATTCAGTCTCTATGGTTGTTTCCTCACTGATACCTATCGGTTATCCATTGGGTTTTATGTCGAAGAAACTGCAGGCTTCGGTGACCCCCTTTATTTTTTCCATCAAAACACTTCTTCCATCGAAATCATCATGCCCTGTTGGTGAATGGATCTATTGTCTCACCAAATCCTTTCTTTATCCTCCCTTATCATCCTCCACTGATAAAGTCGCATTAGTGAAACCATGTGTATCGGAGACATGCCTTCTCACTTCCTCGAAACATATTTCCTCATTGATATCTTTTATCGATGTAGCTTGCTTTTGTCTAATCAACTTTATTCTTTCGATGAGAACATTCCTTTCGGTGAGTCCTTTTTATGTTACATCGATGGTACTATCTCCTTGAAGACCTCTTCGCGTTGATAAAAACCATCTCCGCTTTCCTCGATATCTTTTGTCGATGGAATTACTATCTTCGATGAGTCTTTTCTGAAGTTCATCGATGCTTCCTTTCTTCAATGACCCTTCTATATCGATGAGACATCGTTGGGTCTCATCAATATTATTTGAACCTGAATATCCTAAATAGGATGCTATTACACCCACTTAATGACTTGTGGGCTACCATGGTATTAATGAAAATGATAATTTATTTTAACAATAGGGGGCTTTTATAATTTAACTTCAGAAATAATCCTTCTTTCATCGAAATACTATATTTGGTCACTATTGTTTTTTCCTACCTATTTGATATCCATTGGTTTTTTATGTCGAAGAAACCGCGGGCTTCAGTGACCTCCTTTATTTTTTCCACCAAAACACCTCTTCCATCAAAATCATCATGCCCTATCGGTGAATGGATCTTTTGTCTCATCGAAGCCTTTCTTTTTCTTCCCTTATCAACTTCCACCGATAAAGTCGCATCAGTGAAACCATGCATATCAGAGGTATGCCTTTTAGCCTCCTCGAAATCTATTTCCTCATCGATATCTTTTATCGATGTAGCCTTCTTTATTCTGATCGACATTTTTCTTTCGATGAGAAAATTCCTTTTGATGAGTCTTTTTTATGTTACACTGATGGTATTATCTCCTTGTAGACCTTCCCGTCGATGAAAACCATCTCCTCTTTCCTTGATATCTTTTGTCGACGGAATTTCTATCTTTGATGAGTCTTTTCTGAAGTTCATTGGCACTTCCTTTCTTCAATGGCCCTTCTATATCAATGAGACATTGTTGGGTCTCATCGATATTATTTGAACCCGGATATCTTAAATAGGATGCTATTACACCCACTTGATACTTGTGGGCTACCATGGTATTAATGAAAATGATAATTTATTTTAACAATAGGGGGCTTTTATAGTTTAACTCCACATATAATCCTTCTTTCATCGAAATACTGTATTTGGTCACTATGGCTGTTTCCTCACTGATACCTATCTGGTATCCATTGGGTTTTTAAGTCGAAGAAACCATAGGCTTCGGTGACCTCCTTTATTTTCTCCACCGAAACACTTCTTCCATCAAAATCATCATGCCCTGTCAGTGAATGGATCTATTGTCTCACTAAAGCCTTTCTTTATCCTCCCTTATCATCTTCCACTGATAAAGTCGCATCAGTGAAACCATGCGTATTGGAGGCATGCCTTTTAGCCTCCTCGAAACCTATTTCCTCATCAATATCTTTTATCGTTGTAGCCTCCTTTTGTCTGATCAACATTATTCTTTCAATGAGAACATTCCTTTCAGTGAGATGTTACACTGATGGTATTATCTCCTCATAGACCTCTTCCCGTTGATGAAAACCATCTCCACTTTCCTTGTCACCTATTTCCTCATCGATATCTTTTATCGATGTAGCTTCCTTTTATTTGATCGACTTTATTCTTTCGATGAGAACATTCCTTTCGGTGAGTCCTTTTTATGTGACACCAATGGTACTATCTCCTCAAAGACCTTTTCCTGTCGATAAAAACCATCTCCGCTTTCCTCGATATCTTTTGTCGATGGAATTACTATCTTTGATGAGTCTTTTCTGAAGTTCATCGACACTTTCTTTCTTTGATGGCCCTTCTATATCAATGAGACATCGTTGGGTCTCATCGATATTATTTGAACCCGGATATCCTAAATAGGATGCTATTATACTCGCTTGATGACTTGTGGGCTACCATGGTATTAATGAAAATGATAATTTCTTTTAACAATAGGGGGCTTTTATAATTTAACTTCACAGATAATCCTTCTTTCATCAAAATACTCTATTCGGTCACTATGGCTATTTCCTCATCGATACCTATCTGATATCCATTGGGTTTTTATGTCAAAGAAACCTTGGGCTTCGATGACCTCCTTTATTTTTTCCACTGAAACACTTCTTCTATCGAAATCATCATGCCCTATTGATGAATGGATCTATTGTCTGACCGAAGCCTTTCTTTATCCTCCCTTATTATCTTCCACCAATAAAGGTGCATCGGTGAAACCATGTGTATCAAAGGCATTCCTTTTAGCATCCTCGAAACCTATTTCCTCATCGATATCTTTTATCGATGTAGCATCCTTTTGTCTGATCGACATTATTCTTTCGATGAGAACTTTCCTTTCGGTGAGCCCTTTTTATGTTACACCGATGGTATTATCTCCTCAAAGACCTTTTCCTGTCGATGTAGACCATCTTGGCTTTCCTCGTTATCTTTTGTTGATGGAATTACTGTCTTCGATGAGTCTTTTCTGAAGTTCATTGCCGCTCTGCTAGGATAAGCTTTAAGACTAGAAGGAAGCAATACCTTACATTAATGAGAATAGGTATATAAATGTGCTGGCATATCTCACTCCTAGATATATAGGTATTATTATTTATGTAGATATTGCCTTCTTTTGAGTTGTGTATCCTATCAGGGTGACCATCCAGGCAGGTATGATATATTGTATAAGTTTACCTGTTCAGTTTTCATTTTCCTAACATTCTGGTGAGAGATTTTCTCAAGATTTTGTGCAGCATACGGAGCAGAGCATGCTTAACCCTGTGTTTCAGGAATAGCAAGAACTATCACCCACAAATGGCAGCATCACCACAAGAAATGGGCAATCTTTTGCTCAACTTTACACAAAGGATTTCTACAGACAATCTTCATTATTCTAGACATGTTCCCTTTGTGATCTTGTATCTCCATTTTGTATCTCATTCTTAATTTTTTCTAATCCTTTAGGGATCTGGGCTAGACTAGAGGTTTTCTTCCCTCCATTCTTTCCTACCAGTGCCCACACCGAATGGAGGTGTAAATGTAATTATATCTATTTTTTAAAATTAATAAAATTCTTTGGCCTCGACCTTTTATCAATAAAAAAAAATAAAATTATATTATAATTTAAAAAAATATATATATTTAATCTTAGCTATAGTGGAGTTTAATTCCTCCCCAACGTTTGACTTAGGTAAAATCCTATAGAACACAAAAAAAAAAAATTTTCTATGGGCAAGATATAGATCCAATGATAGAGGGTTGAAGTATGGAATCTAAGAGGTTTCTAATATAGGATTCAAAATCATAGATTGTAAGACACCTATTAGGACTAAGGTACCTAGAACAATGGTCCACTAGACTCAGGCTCAAATTTTAGACATAGGGTACTCTCTACAACCCATTTCTAGATTTGTATTTTTGAGTTGATTTCAGTTGAATAACTGTCTATTTATGCTAGTTATTTTCAATTTTTTTTAATCATTTTATCTAGTTAATCCATTTTCATATATATATATATATATATATATATATATATATATATATATATATATATATATATATATATATATATATATATATATATATATATATATATATATATATATATAATTACCCAATCATCATCAATATTCAAAAGGGAACAATCGGTCACATTCTCAACTCTTCTATAGGGATGAAGCTGAGCTAAATCAATTGTTTCCTAATGAAAGTGTTTGGTAATAGTTTCTAGTTTACATTCTTAGGCTAGATTCCATTTTTCTACATTTTAGGAATATGCTTCAAGTATCTTATTTAATGGAATCAACTCACCTAAAATGTTATAAAATTAGTATAATATGTCTTCTTAGATATTGAAAGGATTATTAGAGAAACAACCTAAGGATATTAAATATTTATTATAGGACTACCCAATGTGATTATCATATTATTGTTATTATTTTTCAATACACGAGGCTTAATTAGATAATGCTAATAGAATATATGATACCACAGTTCCTAAAAAATAGAGTCATTCAATCTAGTTAATCAATTTTTTTTTGATAATAGTAATATGTGTAGAAGTTGATGATACAACCATAGGAGCCAAGAATACTTTGCAAGATAAACACCTGTCACACAAAAGAGATCTAGATGATATGATCTATAACAACTTGAGAATTTTATTTTATTGCACACAAAAATATGGAGATACAATTAAAATAAATTAATGAGTTTCTTTATAGATAGGAATAGGTGCCCTAATCCTTAATTAAATATAACTAAAGGAAAGTAAAGAGTATATAAATAAAGATGAACCAAAGATAGAAAATAAAACTCTAGATGAAAAAACATTTAATTTTAGCTTAAGTGAAGAACTAATTAAAGAATGTAATTAATAAATAATTAGATAAATATCCTAATTAGTCCAACACACCTCCTTAAGATTAATTTATGTGATTTTCCATCTAGAGGTTTCTTTTATAGTTTTAGTTGAGCTTTCTTTAGCTCATCTCTATTTTTCTTTATTTCTGCTAGTTTAAGAAATATGGCATCTATTGATTTTTATAATGTAAGGCATTCACTCATTGTAATTCTATCCACAATATTGTATCTCCACATTCATGTGTAATAATAAAAATTCTCAAGTTGTTATAGAGCATATTATCTTTTCTTGGTCTCTTTTGTGTGATAGGTGTTTTTTTTCTTCCAGTAAGGTAAAGTGCATAGGACAAAAATATTAAATATAAAATAATAAAGGAAGTATAAGAAGTAGAAAACCAAAAGATTACAACAAACCAAGCTCCATATGTGCATACCTAATACAATGCTAGAAGTAGAAAGGATGAAACAATTGTGGGGAGTAGAGAGATGAGCTCCATCCACAACAACTCCCATACAATGAATTCCTGGAAAGGGACAAAATTGAAGAGAGAAACAAATTATAAAATTGATAATTTGATCTTAGAGTAGTCGGATGAAGAAGACCATGTTGTGGAAACTGAGGGTAGGAGAAGGTCCCAAAGGCTTTCCTCCATGGGTGTTAGGAGATAAAGGATAAGACCTAGAAAGATGTTGAAACTAAAGATGATCTTGAGGAGGGTGAGGGTGTTGGTATCTCAAATGAACCTATGGAAGATGAGGATGGCATTGATAATTTTGACATTGCCAACATAGTCGACCCTAGTCCCTTTCTAGGCCCCCATGATTTGAATACAACTAATGTGCAACCTACTGAGAAGTTTGAAAATGTGACCCTAGAGAGCTTTGTACAGAAGGTGGGCCTTGTTATTAGGATAGATACTAATTTGGACATAGGACTTGATGGTGATGAAGGGGATGCTATGGAAGGTGTGGATAAGCACATGAAGAGAGACAAGAAAAAGAAAAAGAAAGAAAAAGACAAGGGTTTCTCACCTGAGAATGAGGATCATCAGGAAATGCAGAAGGAAGAGGACGCAAAGCACAAGGACCACCTCAAGGAGGATGTGATGCAAGCCCTAAAATGTGAAGTCCACAAGCTGATGAATTGTCTTAACAGTTTTGGGGCAAATAAGGAAATTCAGAAGCTAAGAGGAAAGAAGATAGATGAATTGCAGGTGGGAAACTACAGACAAGCATCTTGTCAATATCAACAAATTCTACATTCATATCATCCATAGCTTGGCGCTAACACTATGCCTCCTTCGAGACAAGATTGTTGAAGATCAGGCAACCAAACAAGCTTGCAATGAACTCTATAGGTTCTTTTCAGAGGATTGGGGAAAGGTCATAGATATGAATGAGCTTAGTAAATCGACCCCTTAGGTCTTTGTCTATTAGTCTTTGGTTAGTTGTTGGTTTTGGTTATATGGACTTATGGGGTATGCCCCTAATACTTTTTATATCTATTGAACTCTCGCTGAGAATTAAGTTATTGTGATGTTTTGATGTTGTTATTGTGATTTTATATTCTTTGACTATGTTAAAGGTTAGTGCCCTGCTTAACACTACTTTACTAATAAAAACATTCTATCTTAAAAAAGATGATATTAATTTAATACTATATTATTCTCAATTGATGTTCACTACATTTATAGATAAAATTATAACTTAGGTGTTAGAGTTCAATTTTCCATTGTGTTAATTTTTGTTACATATGAACATCTCTACAATTTTTTAAAACTCTTACTTTCAAGAAAAAAAAGAGCTTTATCTTTAGGTAGGTCAATGTCCAAATTATTGAAAAATATCCTAATCTTCACTAACTTTGAGTAAAAAGGAATTTTGTGGAAAGTCTTATAGGTGAGGTAAGTACTTATTAACTAATTTTAGACATCTTCTTATCTCAATTGAATCAAAGTCAAATAATATAAATATTTATTACTTTCATGTATAGATATATGTCATGAACTCTTTGATTATTTTATAATTTAATAACTACATTTAATAAATGATGATATAAACAAATTAAAGATTAAACTGACTATTTTCATATAAACTAATCACCCAAATTTAATAATTAACTATTAAATTGAGTATAATTGTAAGTCAAACAAACCACTAATAAGTCTTTTCACGTCAAATTAAAGCGTTGATATTAATATCAATTATTCTTTCATGGATATAGAAAATGTTAAGAGAATGAAGGGTATGTCTGATCTGCTAGATTAAATGCATTAGCTAGTGGCAATGCAAAATCTAAGTCCCTAACCACAATAATCATTTGAGTTTCCATAGAAATCAAATGTGCCTCAACAATCATTATAATAGATGCATATATTAGTCACGAATTATAAGTCGAGTCCCCTACTAGTGTTTCTTGAGAAAGGTCATTTCCTATGTTGTGGTGGGTTTTTTTTTGTTTCTCCCTTTGGCTAAAACTATGACTCTTATTTTATTTGAGCTAGTTTCTAATTTTTTATTTTTGGTTAGAGGTGGACATGGGTGTTTTTCTAACAATTATTTCCCAAGCTACTCCTTTTAAGGTGGAGTGTTATTTGTGAAAAATATCTTATGGATCCCATGTGCTTGGTGAACACACCTCAACACTAAGAGGGGGGATGAATCTACCTTGACCAATTCCTAACACTTTATACCACAAATCAAATTCAGCTTTAAGCCTTAATCTAATTATAAACAAAAAAGATAATGAACACACATGCACAATAGAACACTATATTTACATGGAAAAATCAAGAAGTAAAAAACCAAAGTGAGAGTTAACTCACTATATAAAAATGTAGAGGATGAGATTTACTACCCTCAAGGTGATGAATCTAAAGGAGTAAATCTACCTTTCCTCTACCTCACTTAAACTAGTGCTAATGGTGAGCCAGGGGATGGAAATGTAAAATGAAACCAACAGACTACAAATGAGGCTCCTAGATGACTCTATTGAGTCTCTATCCTTAGGATGAGCATGTGGGGCTGGGACACTAGTTTGACATGTTGTCATTTAGCATTGACATAATATAGAAGTTGTATAGAAGCGAAATGTATGACAGAACTACTACATGAGTAATACAACCCCAAACTAAATCAATAGCACATAATACGAAGTACTAAAATAGAGTGATAAAAGATGAGGGAAGATTATAATTTGTCCACGATTGAAGCCTCTCGCAAGATCATTTGCTTCCAGCGACTATAAACCTATACACAAGAAAGAAGGAAAATGTTGGGGGTTATTTTTAGAGGCCTACCTCAATCAGACCCTCATTTTGTTGTTTCCACCTCCATGGACAACCTAGATGATAGAAATGATGGGAAATAAAAATGATAGAGATAGGAAAATGAATGATTAAGACAATAGATAAATTAAAATGGGAGATTATAGATATGCAAATGTATTAAGAAAAGGTAGTAAACTCCCCTCTAGCACTTGTGAAGATGGCACCACGGGTTCTTCAAGAAGCTGCAACAATGGTGGTCTTCAAATGCTGGAAAAAGTTGTGTGAAATCAAGAAAAATAGATGTTGAGAGCTTGGAAACTTGTTAAACAATCAAGAAGTCCTTAAAAAGTGTCAAAATGCAAGTGATATAGGCTCTAGAAGAAATCTAGATGTTGATGGATGTGAACAAAGGCATTACAAACTCTTTTAGGTGCAGGCATAATAGTCAAACAACCACCTGTGACCATATCTTTGTTCAGAAATGCGAACCTATAGTAAAGAGATGATATTGAGATTTGTAAATATAAATCAACATTCGTTGATCAAACAAGGTTGCCCCTAGCCTGATGAACTTGAGATAGAGTTAGAGTTTTCCATGTCATTTCATGATAAACATGCTAGCTACAGTCCAACATGTTAGATGAAAAAGTAATAAGACATTAAATAGATAAGATAGTGTAATAGAAACAAACCCCTATTAATGGAGGAAAACCCCTATTACGAAAGATAAGAAATAAAAGTTGCCTTGATAAAAGAGAGTGTGTTGATATGGGTAGCAAGTTGTGTTATGCTAGTTGAGCTTTATTTAGTTTCTCTTTGATTTTCTTTAGTTCTCCTAATTTTAGAATTAGGGCCTCTATTTCTTTCTATAATATAAGTTATTTATTCATTGTAATTCTATTCCCAATATTGTATTTACATATTCATGTGTGCACTAATAAAAAATTCTCAAGTTGTTATAGAGCATATTATGTTTTCTTGATCTCTTTTGTGTGATAGATACTTTGCGTGTAGATGATTATTGGCTTCTATAGTTTTATCATCAACTTCTATAATATATAGTTATTCAAGTAAATCTTAGCAATATCTCATTATAATATTATTATTTTTATCCAGATAATAAATCTTAGGAATGAATTATCTTAAATATAAAAAAATATTTTATGTTATTTAAATTTTCTCAATTTACTCTAGCAAAGAAAACTGGAATCTAAGTGAAGGAATTTAAAATATCTGATTGACTTTAAGAATTTTATTGATAGCTTCAAATAGTAGCGATTCATTAAAAATATATTTAGTAATGTTTTTTTTTATTAAGAGAAAAATAGGTTTTGAGGGGGACCCAAAACCCCATACAATGGGTTTTGAAGGAACCCAAAACTCTCAAATTTAACCAGGATCTGGAACCTACAATGAAACTGGTTCCAAAAAGATAGGCAAATAAAATCAGCAGACCACATCAACAAATCTGGCTAGTGCCGGCCAAAAGCCAACACAACCACAAGAAAAAATAAGCCAACCAAACTAAGAGAAAAACAATACAAAACCTATTGGTAACATAGCCTAAGCATTTAGCTAAGTTTGATAGACTCCATCATCCAAACATTAGGGATTTTCTAGGTTCCCCAACCAATATACTGAAAATTCAGGCAGCAAAAGGCTAGCCCGACCCTTAAACAAAAAACACAATCTAAGTTGGGCCCTTCAAAACTGTCCACATCCAACCAAAGATAAAAAAAGGGGGTTTAGAAAGGCTCCCCTAACCTGCGATTTGGGTTTTAAAATGGCTCTCAAAACCACCAAGGAATAGCTAGCAATCCCAAAGAAACTAATCACACCTCTAAGAAAAAACCACCCATCCACCTCAATAGGATAGTGACCCACCTCCATAGGAGCTGAAAAGAGGAAAATCATCCATAGAGAGACCCAATCTACTGGCCACAAACCAAAATCCAGTGACCAAGGGAAGCCACAGTGAAGCGTTGCTGGACAACTGGGTTTTGAAGAGGTGTCCACAACCTCAATAGGGGAAAGAGAAAGAAAAGTAGAAATCTAACCATCCTTAGATCTCCCACAGAAACATAATAGGGCATCAACAACCCTTCACCTGTCCAAACCATCAACATCATAACTAGCCACTTGACCAAAAAACCCTTAACCACCCAATCATCATGCAACCACTCCACCTCAATAGGAGGGTAGAACACCTCAAGAGGAGAATCATGAGAATGAGTGGTAAGAGAGAAAACACTCAGAACAAAACTAGCAGGGGAAGCACTGAGGGTACACATAGAAGAGAGAGGTCCACCACAAGTGTAAAACTCCATCTCCAGAGGAACAACCCCCACCTCAATAGGGGCAAAAAGGTCCATCAGAAGGAGAAGCCACACCATCCGCAACCATAGATGTGAGAAGCCTCTATCAAACAAAACCTCCTCAGGAAAGGAACATCCAACTGTAACCACGAAGAATATCTCCATCTCTATAGGAGATAGAACTAGCATTAAAAGCACAAAGAGAGAAATAGGATGCCAAGAGGCCACGAAAACCCTTGGCATATCCACCCAAATCCAATCCACCTCCATAGGAAAGGAGAAAAACTCAAAAAGAGAAGTAGGGGTAAGTATCAAGAAGAAGACAACGACATAGAGGTGAAACGAAGGACCCACGAAGGGCACAAAATGCACAAGACAAGCCCCATCTCAGTTGGCACCAGATGGAGAGGAGACAACCAATGCAGTGAAATAAGGGCTTTGAACCATCATGCACTTAGGAGAACCAACCCAAACACCTACCCCAACAAGTAGTCGAGGATGCCAAACCTCTAAAGAGACAGATCTAGGCCAAAGAAAGGTGACCAGATCCACTTCTGCCAGAAGAAGGTTGACGACGCCCATAGCCAAGGTGCCCATGTGAGAAGGATCATCCTCATCACCCTCTGAATCCTCCCCATCCGCAACAGAGGTCGAAACCCTAGCACCAATGCAACTACTGCTCCCTCTCCCACTCATGACTCTTAGTTCCTTTCTATTTAGTAATGTTGTTACAAGCTATATTTAAGGCTAAAATCAAAAGAAATATATTAACATTTTAGTTTGAAATAGTTTTTAAGTTTAAATAGTTTTTAATCATATGGGAACTTATTTTTTAAAAATTATAAAAAATAAATGAATAACCTAAGTGTTTAATTTAATAAATTTTAACTATTGTCAAACCATATTGTAATATAAATCCCATTACTACTAATATTTGTATTACTAAAAAATTATTTGGTGGTATTTTTGTAAAATATTAAGACTAAAAACTTTAGTTCTCATTATAATGGCATGATAGTAATCTTCAAATCATTTTTTCAATTGATCATTTAGAAATTTTATTCTAGATTTTTTTTGGACTTTTATGCGTTTTCTTTCTACTTTTATTAGATGAGTATTTTGTTTATAGATGAATGTTACAATATTTTCTTTGATAGCTTATTTTGTGAGGATTTTCTTTTTCCCTAATTTAAAACATACTAAATCTATAAAAATATGTAAAACTCCTCTTTTCATTACAAGCTTAAATAGTTCTTAATCTTATGGAAATGCCTTTTTTTTTTTAAATATTAAAAATACATGAATAACCTAAGGGTTTTAATTTAATAGATTTTAAGTATTGTGAAACCATATTGTATATCCTATTACTATTGAAATTTGTATTGCCAAAAAAATTTGGCGATATTTTTGTAAAATATTATGAATGCAAACTTTATTTCTCATCAACATAGTGTGCTCTTAATCTATCATTCAAATCATTTCATTATTTCATCGTTTAGAAATTTAATTCTAGATTGTTTGGAATTTAATGTGCTTTCTTTCTTTTATTAGATGAGTATTATGTTGGATGAATGTTACACAATTTTATTTGATAGTATCTTTTGTGAGTAGTTGAGTTAAAGAGGTATTCATAAAAAAATTGTACATATTTCTCTTTGGATGTTGAAGAAAATTTTGATCACACTTATAGAAAATAGTCTTATTCTTCAATATACATCAATGTTGACATTCTTAAAAAAAATCTTAAATTTAGTAGCTTTGTTTAGAAATTAATTTTGTGGTAAGAGTTATTGTTAAGGTAACTATCAACTATTCTTAGACAATTTCTCATCTCAATCAAAGTCAAAGAAGATTACTATTTATCTCTTTTATGTATTGATATATGTAAAATTAACATGGATTATTTGATCATTGAATATTTTTTGTA
Source organism: Cryptomeria japonica (assembly GCF_030272615.1). NCBI lineage: Eukaryota > Viridiplantae > Streptophyta > Pinopsida > Cupressales > Cupressaceae > Cryptomeria > Cryptomeria japonica. Next base: position 714,796,893 of record NC_081412.1, read on the forward strand.
ATTAAGTGTAAAAAAATTTGTGTGGAAAGAGTTATTGTTAAGGTAAAAAATTATCAATTATTTTTAGACAATTTCTCATCTCAATGAAGGTCAAATAAGACAACTATTTATCTCTTTTATGTATTTATATATGTAAAATTGTCATAGACTATTTGATCAGTGACTATTTTAGTATTTAAATCTTATCTATTTTGGTATTTAAATCTTATAAATGATTGTATAGCAACATATTAAAAAATTTTTTTAAAAATTGTAGATGTTAATTCAAATAAAATAAAATTGTAAAGATCTTAAGAGTTCAATTTTCCATTGTGTTATTTTTTGTTACATATGAATATATGTAGATTTTTTAAAACTTGTATTTTAAGAAAAAAAATATACTTTTATCTTTAGGTAGGTCATTGTCCACATTCTTGAAAAGTCACTTAATCTTCACTTACTTTGAGGAAAAAGAGAATTTTGTGTAAAGTGTTGTAGGTGAAGTAAGTATTTATTAACTAATTTTAGACATCTTTTTATCTCAATCCATTAAAGTCCAATAATATAACTATTTATCACTTTTACGTATGAATATATGTCATGAACTCTTTCATTATTGAATAATTTAATAACCAAATTTAATAAAAGATAATATAAACATATATTTAAAAAAACAAATTAAAAATTAAACTGAATATTTTTGTATAAAGTAATCACGAACATTAAGGTCATTATTGAATAATTTAATAGCCAAGTTTAATAAAAGATAATATAAACATATATTTTAAAAAACAAATTAAAAATTAAACTGAATATTTTTATATAAAGTAACCACGAACATTAAGGAGATAACTATGAAATTGAAATTAACTTCGAAGATAAAGAAACCATTAATAAGTCTTTTCACGTCAAATAGAAGCGTTGATATTAATATCAATTATTCATGGAAATAGAAAACATCAAGAGAATGAATGAATGGTATCTCTGATCTGTTCATGGCAGATTAAGTGCATTGCACAACGTCGGTGCAAAATCCGAGTCCCTGACCGCAAGTATCACTGTCGCTTCCGCAGCAATCAAATTCGCCTGGACAATCATTATAATCGGTGCACGTATTATCAGTGCACACATTGCCTGAAATGCCCACCCCCAGTATTAATATCATCACTATGAAAAGAGCTACCTTTGCCATTTTGTTAATCCTCTGAAGAAAATATGATAGAAAGCAGAGAGGGAACATCCAATTTATAAGGAGTAGAATCCAGATAACTGTCGACAGATAAGCTGAAAATATGATTTCTTGGCCACCTGTTTTCTTTGGTTATGCAGATGGAGGTTTCATTTTTTCCAATTACAATTACTGATATTTCCATCATTCATGTATTCAGATGGAGGTTTGCTGGTGTTCACATTCCCAATTCGAGCTCCACCGCTACTCCATGTAAGGCAAAAATGCATCCTCTATTTCTACGCCTCTATATTTAATGGTTTCTCCTTGGAATTTAGTTGTGATCTTCCAATAATGAATCTTCTTTAATCTTTTCATTAAAACCGAATGCCTTGTCTAACTATTGCTATTTCCCTGATTCCTTGGGTACCTGTTTAGGGATGGAGGTTTGCTGCTCCATGTAAGGCCAAAATTTATCCTGTATTTCCACGCCATTGTTCTAGTCTGTATATTAATCGATTCTCCTTGGAATTTAGCTGTGGTTTTGCAATAAATTTGAATTAGGATTTTTTTTATCCTTTTTATTATAAACTGGATGCCACTATAGAAAATTTGCAACCAGAAATGGTTAAAAAGCAAATGTGTATTATATATTAAGGGTGCAATACTATTAACTAGCCATTTTAAAAGATATGGATTTCAATGTTAAGCAGTGCCTCATCTATAAGACCCTAGCCAATTAAGAAAGAATCCCTGTATCCAGCTCAAACAAGTATATTGAATTGAGCCATTTTTCAGGGGTTTAAATTTTATTAGTATCATCAAATTAAAACCATTAGCTTATCATAAATTCCTCTAGACAACCAAAACTTATTGCGTGTTCTAAACTAATGTAAGGACTTCTGAAAATTGCATTGCTTAGAAAATCATAAAATTTTGTTAGGATCATCTAATCACCATGTTCAGTACTCCTTATTTACTGTTCTTTTTTAATCTCTTGGTCAATTTATTGCTTGAGTAAATGAAGATACTCCGTTGAAGTTTCCATAATTATGAATTTTGGATGCGTTACAAATAATTTTTTATTAAGTAAAGTTAAATATATTTAACTTTGTCTATCAAACGAACTTAGTCTTGACTAAAAAATTAATAAATAGTTCACTTGCTTTCTATATTTCTAATATGGATAATAACTCACTTTTTAATCCATCAATAGTGAGGTCACACTCAACACTTTCTAGGGTTGATGGGTTGTGTGGTGGATCTTTGGGTGGTTACATATCTAGTGAGGTTGCCTCTTATGAGCACTAAATGTCAAATGTGGTTGGTAGACAAAATTTCAAATATGCACTAGCTTTTAAGGTTAGGGTTTGTATTGATCCTTTGTTGGCACATGCTCGATGTCATGCCCTTTTCCCATGATAGTCTTGGCTGAATTCACACTTTGGAAAGTAGAGTTTAGATCTAGGTCCGAAGGTCTCACAGTATACCCCCCTTGTCATTGAAACCCCTTGTTGGGCTAGGTGACTTTGCTCTCCACCACTTCATTATTCATGTAATTCATCCTTCTACGATTTAAAAAATATTCTTGGATGGTTTGGTCTATGATAGGGAAGATTTCTTACAAATTAACTCTCTAATCTATAGATTTAAAAATTCAAGGCTAAAGCTAAGGTATTTGATTTTCTAGTTTTCTAATATCTAGAAAGATTCTTTGAATGAAAAAAATTGTATATTTTCCTATTTTTATCATCAAATTTCAATATTTTGCTGACAAAGAATGTGTGTTATAAAATGGGCCTTAGATTTTCTAATGTGACTCCTGGTGGATGAAATCATGGTATCCTAGTTACAAACTACCTACAAAGAAAAATTTATAATTTACATGGATTTTTTTAAAAATTTGATGAGTTGCATGTTGGAAGAAACTTGATGCAACTTTGATGAAAATTCAATTCAATTTTTTATTTTCACTTCAAGATATGCATCATTACTATAATAAATAATCACTAATTATATTACTTCTTTGTTTTCTTTTCTTATTGAACATGTCTACTAAAGGAAACAATTATTGAGGTAATGATTTAATATTTAGTGTTGTTATATGGAGTCTAATCAAATTCGGAGGTTAAATTTTCCCTACTTCTATTAGCACAGTTTCCCCCCGAAATGAGGTCATTGTTAAGATCATCATGAGATTTCTCCCAAAAAAAATTTAATTCTTGTGTTCTATAGCCTGAACCTTTATTTCATTGTCACACCTGGCCCCTTTGTCCTAGGAACTATTTATTTCTTGGTCGATTAAATGTTTTTCTAGGTCTCAAGTCCTAAAGCATATTATTCTTATGGCCTATGGCCCCTCCTCCCCACCCCCCGTCTCCCCTTTTTCTTGTTTAAGGAATGTGCTCGCATGCACTTTTTACTTTCTTAAGTTATCATTGGCATGTCTTTTTGAGTGCCCCACTATGGTCCCACTAAGAATCCTAATCACCATTTCGGCTAAAGCTATTACCTTTGGTGGAGACATTCTCGAGCTCCCATGACCAACCACTAAAATAAAAGAGCTAACATGGAAAATGGGCGCATAACCTAATATATTTTGTGAGAACTTTACTATTCGAAGGAGCTTCTTTTGAGATATAGCGAGCAAGCGAAAAATGGAGTGGTGTTGCATGGCAGTTCATGTAATGATTATTGAGAAAATGTATCAATCTTTTTGTTGCAATTTTTTAATTAAATATTTAATTAGAAAATTTTAATTATCTTTTAGTTGTCATTAAAGTTGCTAAATGCAATTGTGACAACTTGCAAGATGTATTTTAATTGTCAAAATAGTAAAAGTGTGAAAAAGGGGAAAGATAAATGAAAGCTTGCTAATATAAGGAAAGTCTTTCAAAAAGAAGATAAAAACACAAGTTGAAATAAGAATCTTTATATTTCTATGTGTAAGTGGTTTTTGAAACCATTTTGTGATTTATTGTTTCTCTCATGCGTATTTATTTAGTGCTTGATTTGAAGGATATATATGTTATTAATAGAAGAAAACAAGTGCCACAAAAATTTAGAGGGAGAAATTGTATTGATGTAACTCAATTGAAGGATTAATACAAGTCTAGGATCTATTTGGGTGTGGATTCTTTGCATAATTCTTGAGTTATAGTTTTCATTTATATTCTTATTCATTTCCATCTTCGATTTATTGTTATTTGTTTATTTGGATGCATAAGATTATCAACATAGTTTCACTATATGTTTTATCCTATTTTCAATATTTGGTATTAGACACAAGTTGACTTGTTTTGAGAAGGGGATTCTTTTCTTGGAGTGTTTGATTGGGGTTTTTTGCTATAGTGGGAGTGTGTAAATCTTTTTCTTGCAATTTTAGATTTAGTGCAATAAGAGATCATGGCTATCTCATCTCGACTTGACATTGAAAAGTTCAACAGTTTTGGATATTTATTGTTATTTCATGCCTAGTATCGCCATCCACACAAATAGTTAGCCTACTCTCAGAGGGAAAAATATTCATCTTCCCTCTATCTACTCCACATGGCCTAGACCACATCATTCCTGCAGACAATGAATGTCCCTATCCATTACCCACATTTTGTTTACTCCTAAAGGAATTCTCACCAAACCTATTCTAATCAACTATATCCATCCCCTTTAGACATCCACATATAGAAGGCTTACAAGAATCACACTTCTCTAATTAAGGTATAATTGAGTTCCCTATTTATGGGGACACCTTATTCCACCCTTATACCCCATCTCTTATTTCAAGGACTTCTTACCAAAAATAGAACCACCCCAAGCCCCAAACCCTTTTGAGCTAGCAAATTAATGCCTGGGAATGTCCTTCCTAACCCTATCAAGATGTTGGAAATGACCAAGACTACCTTTTTATAAACTAAGATGCATATGGAACTCCATGATTCAAAGAAACCCTAGTTCCAACTGATTGTCGTAAAACATGTGTCTAAGGTTTCTCACTACCTCGAGAAACACCACATCCATAGCCAAGATAGTTTGAGCTAAACCAATAATAGTGAGAAAATCCTTAACTACTTTGTCTAAAGCCACATCTCAGTGATAGCTTAAATCTATTGGAGCACCCTTGCCTCTCATTATAGACCAAACTGGCTACTATTTTTTGCCATAAAATAAAACATTATTGTTTACCCTCCTATTTGGTTCACCCTATACTATTGTTTTCCACGTCGAATGCTATCTATTCTATGAAACATGGGCATTTGAAAATTTTGGCGAGACCCTGTGGGTTGGGAAGTACAAGAGATATGGTACCATGATTGTTAGACACTATAGAAATGCCAATTTGGAGGATTTTTGTGCATAATAATTCAATATTATTACTGTATTAAATTATTATGTTATTAATTTATTATAATTATACTATATTATTATTATATAAATTTTTATATATAATATACTATATTATTGATTATATTATTTTATTATCTAATTTATATATTATTGAATTAGATAAAGAAAAACCTTAAGAACCTGGTTGACATAAGCAAGGAAGCCATGAATAATAGTATAGAGGGGCTCAAAAAGATCAATGCCATGGTTGCGGATTACAGATCCATTCATAGTGAACCTGAGAAAGATCTTGGAGGTGAAGACATAGCTGTTGGAGACAACAAAACCATAGGCCCTAGTTCCAGGACTAGAAGTAGGAGAAACAATAAGGGTACCTCCAGATTCATAATAGAGGAACTGGAGGAAATCAACAAGATTTCCATCTAGAAGAACAAGGAGTTGGTGCACTCTCTTAATGGAGTGATTTTGTTTTGTTTTGTTTTGTTTTGTTTTGTTGTCTGTGTCTCTTTTTCTTTCGTGATTGTTCTACGGTGCTCCCATGTTTTGCCGTTAGTTTATGTCTATTTGGCTGATGGCCAGTTTTTGTAAAACTTTTGGTTTTGGGTCCATGTAAAACCCGTTTATCTTTATCAAAAACTAAAATAGATTTATTAATTCATATTTTTTTATATTATATATATGTTTATTTACTTATATAAAGTTGTAAAAGATACACATTCTAAATAGTTTGAAAATAAATTTTAAACATTCTAAATATTATTTTAATTTACCTACAAATTTGCCTAAAATAATTCATTTATTGAATTGTATTCCTAACCTCTTTGAATCCTAACCATAAGTTAACTCTAACCCCAAATCAAAAGTTTTTCCTAGAAGCCTAATTGATCCTTAACCCTAACTCTAATTTAACTTTATACCTAAGCATTACCTTAACTATGTTTGGACTATAATCATAATTTAACCCTATCTCAAAATTTTCTTTAATAACTTTAATTAAACACTTATATTGCATCATACTCCTAATCCTAATTGAACCCTACTCCTAATTAAACTCTAACACTAAGCTAATTGAACATAAATCTAACCTTAATGAACTATAATCCTAACCCTAACTATAATTAAACCTAAATATAATTATAATTGAACTATAATTATAATGAATGTATTTAGTAATCTTTGCATTTTTTAAGTTAGTTCATTCAATCTTAACAATAATATGTATATGTAATCTTAGTTGAATATTAGCGAATAAATTTTTTATTATTGAATTAATAATAGTCCTTCACTCATGCATTATGGAAGTTACCTTTAATAGTAACTACCAAGATTTTCAAGGCAAAATTTATTTGTCATTGTAGTTACCTTGTTACATATATCAAATTAAAAAAAATTAGATTTATAGGACCAAAATTTTCAATATTCATCAAGTAATTATAATAAAAAAATCTCCACAATATTATTATTTAATTTTAATTATTATATTGTTAATTTATTATAATTATAATATAATATTATTATATAATTTTTTATATATAATACACTATATTATTGATAATATTATTTTATTATTCAGTTTTTATATTATTAAATTTCATTAAGATAACTAAAATAATATTATTAATTCATATTTTTTATATTATATATATGTTTATTTATTTATATAAAATTTTAAAAGATATGGATTCGTAATAATTTGAAAAGAAAATTTAAACATTCTAAATATTATTAGGCCAAGAGGTGTATTACACTCATAGATGGATGCAAAAATCTTTGTCAATAAAAAAAGTCATTTAATTTGATGTGTATTTGACCATCGATAAATTTATCAATTAAAGAAAAAATGAATTTACCTTATTATTATTAGATTTTATAATTTTTAAATGCAAGGTTTTTTTGTGTCCAAAGAAAAAACATTTAAATTTCTTTATTATTATTAAATTATATAATTTGTAAATACAATTTTATTATTTTTGAAAGAAAACAAAATATTTCCTTTATTATTATTATCCCATTTTATAACTTTTAAATATAACTTTTCCTTTCAAGAATTTTTATTTTTATTTTTCTTTAATATTATTATTAGTTATGTTATATTAAAAAAAACTATTAGAATGATATGAATAAATATATCCTTTCAAAAAATGCATCTTTTTAAATATTAAATAATAAATTTTCATAATAAGGATATCCAATTAATTAAAGTAAGTTTTTAAATTCATATTTGAAAATAATTTATATATTTTTAAAAATATTTTAAAAATGTAAAACCATTTATTCCTATCGATAAAAATATTTAAATTAATAAATTTTTACAATAAATATTATAAAATGATATATAGTAATGTTATAAATTATAATACTATATTACATAAGTAAAATATTGGGAAATTAAATTATTAAATTATTTTATATTATTGATTTTATGTGAAGTCATAACTATACAATTGAACAAAAAAAATAGATAAAGAATAGGTAGTTTTCAAGTTTCTATATTTTTCATCTTTAAAAGATATATTTCTATTTAACTGGGCATCTTAGATCATTGGTAAACTTGTTTCTTTCAAACATGACATAAGGGTCTATTACATTAGAAAGAACATGAGGTGACCATTGTTCTATGAAGTTCCGTTTTAAGAAACTAGCAGATCAATTGGTAAAGTGGGGTTCTAAGTACTATTTAACAACATATGAAGAGTATCATTTGTCTTTTTTTTAAAAAATTATTTTGTGCATTATGGGTGGGGATGAGACAAAGGAAGATAATAGTGAGAGGGCCAAGAGAGCTTTGACTATCACCAATGCATTTGTTATTGTTGTTATTTTTTATTGTAACAAGTTACAAGTTTGATGAAAATGAACCAAATTCACCTTCTAAAAAGTGATAGGAATATTGAGAAGATAGTTTCTATCGTTGGATCTTTTATTATCATTCAAAATTGTATTTTAAAATGCTACTAAAATTTTATTTGCATGTGATGACCTTTGATAAAAAGAAGGTAATTAAAACATGTTTTAATTTAATTGCATAGAATCCCATTGATTCATCTATGTCGCATATAGTCATATGTATTATAGTATATCTTGTAGCCTGAGGTTCCTCACAAAAGAGGTAAATTTCATTATATTTTAATTTGTTTTATATATTATCCTTTGAATTAAGGTTGCAGGGTCACAATGCAATTTTGATAAAAATAGATTTTGTTGACTAGATTATTCAATCATAGTCTGTAGTCAAGTCTTTGTCTATGTATTGTTGCAAAAAAGATCACATTCTTAGATAAAACTTTAACTTTTAATTAAGTCTTCTTATACACATGATTATGGAAATATTGAGAAATATGGATGAAAATTCTAATATTGTAGATATGATTGGTAATAGTCTTTATTTTGTAAATATAACTTTAATGATAATATTGATTTTGCAAATTTAATTGATAATTATCACTTTCATCTTCAATCAACAAATAGACAACAAGAAATACATTTGTTTGCACAAGTAAAACATTAAAAAAATACAATTTTTTTTGATAAATTTATGCTAAAATATCTATTCAATACAATATTAATGCTCTTATTTAAAAAATTTATTGATTCTTTAAAAATAAATTAAAATTATTTTAATTGAAACCTATTATCCTCATATCAATGCTTAAAAATAATTGAGGATTTTCAATTCTCAATTCCACGATGTTTCCGAAATTTAATTAATCAAAATAAATTAAGATTATGTCAAAAGTATTTTTCATATTTATAAATATCAATATAATATCAAAATTGTTTTTTTTTTTAATATCTATTTGCTTCCTTCACATTCAATTCTGAATTCCATAATATTTCTAAGATTTAATTATTTAAAATAAATTAATAATATATCAAAATTATCTTTTTCTATACTTTCAATTCTACAATTTTCTAAAATTTAAGTACCTAAATAAATTAAGATTATGTCAATATTATTTTTTCATATTTATAAATATCAATTAGTAAAAAAAAAATGATTTTAATATCTATTTCTTGTCTTTGTATTGAGTTAAAATATTTTTTTCATATCTATAAATATGAATATAGTAAGAAAATTATTATTTTGAAAAAATCTATAAAATATTTCTTTCTTCCTATTATATATAACAGTTTCTAAGTTCTCTAAAGTGAACTAATATTATTAGAAAATAAAGTGGGCAAACATATCTATATATTTCCATGAACAATAAAAATAATTCAGGCATGTGATGAAGGGTGGTATCTTAAATTAAATCAATACTTAACTCTAACACAAGGAGTCACACTTTATATAGTAAATTTTACTTTTTTCTCCTTCAATTTTTTTGTGTATATTGATAAATTGAAACTTTAGTGTAAAATAATATTTTTAACTATTATATATATATATATATATATATATATATATATATGGTGAAAATAGATAACAATAATAACGATATTGAAAGGCTAAATGAATTCAACCACAAAACCCTAGCCTAACAACAACAAAGATCCACCATAACATATGAAGATTACCTAAGACAATGCAAATCAAACGAAATCACAAAGATTATACCATCACATGTCCAATAGGGTTTTCATCTCCATTCTTCCTATCTCCATTGATCTTGCTTGATATATTTGCTCTTAGATTTTATGTGCACAAGAGCTCAACAAAGAACGAAATGTGGTTGCAAGTAGGATAGCATATGTCAAAAGTGTAGTGTAGTCAAGTCCATAAATTGATTCATTAGAATGAATGATTAGGGTTTGATAATGAAGGAAGCATCTCCTTATATAGAAGACACTAAATGAAATGGAGGGATAAGATTGAGAGGTGTAAAAGGAGGTCGGCTATGATTAGAGGGTAGGTAAAAGAAATAATAAAATAATGAAAGGGGTAGGTAGTGTATGAATTAAGAGATGAATGACTTGTGTCATGGGTAGAAAAGGTTAATGAATTAATTAAATAAATAAATATTTATTTAATTAATAGAAGAAGTGAGATAATTAAATAAATAAAATATTTATTTAATTTAGGAAAAGGATAATTTAAATAAATAAATAAATGTATTTATTTAAATGAGAAATAAGGCTAGAAGAGGATAAATGAATTAATTAAATAAATAAAGATTTATTTAATTAATAGAAGAATTAGGCTTAGATAATTAAATAAATAAAAATATTTATTTAATTAGACTGGACAATTTTGGGTGTCTACATTTTGCCCCTCTTTGAGACAATGCGGCTTGTCGCGTTGTTTCAAAGAAGATAAGATGAACTGATACAGAGTTGCCCCAAGATGGGAATGATATGCCCCCTCGAGAGATTGGATGAAAATGTCTGAAAAGATTGTAGACAAATCTCTCGATAAGAAAGATGGGATAGAATGGACTGATCGGATAAAGTGACAGAGTCACGGGATTATGAAGACTGACTCGGGAAACGAGGGCTAGGGAAGGGTAGGCTATAAGATAGACCACGGGGGAAAATACATCCTCATTGTCATCTACACATCCATGAGAGTAGTGTGCAGAGCGAAAATTGAGCAGCAACAGTCAACAGTGATGGCCTTCATTCATAGATTTGACCGCGTTCGCCGATTCCAGAGGCCAGCAGAGGCAGGAGAGCCGGTAAGTACCACAAAACCTCCTCGTACTTTGACGCATTTAATATTGTCATTAATGCATGGTAGATAGGGCAATAAATGCGCTTAGACTAGGGTCCAAAAAAAGTCCAAAAATGTCCAGGGGCGTCTATGTTGGTGCCAGGCGCGTCTGTGCTCAGGAGGCACATCTGTGCTCAGGAGGCACATCTGTGCTCAGGAGGCACATCTGTGTTTGTGCCAAGCACGTTTGCGTTTGAAACCGCGTCTGTGCCAAATGTGGCCGCGTTTGTGATGGTTAGTAGCGTCTGTGCCAAGAAGGCACGTCTGTGTCACCCAGGTGCATCTGTGCAGAGCATAGGCACGTCTGTGTCACCCAGGCGCATCTGTGCAGAGCATAGGCACGTCTGTGTTTTTCAAGCGCATCTATGCAGTCCTTAAGTGCATTTATGTCAGGTAAGCATGTTTGTGTTTTAAAAAGTGTGAAATTGCGTCTTCTAGGTCAAATCGACAATTCTGTGATGAACATACGCTGTCGATTGGATAAGCTGCTGAGAGGATACACTCAAGTAGGTCCTCCAGGGAAGACTAGGATAGATCAAGGCACTTTGCGATGAACAGTGAGTACCAAGATAGAGTACTTTGTGATGAACAGGGAGTACTAAAATATGAGCAACATTTTGTGATGAACAGTGAGTGCAAATGTGAGCAGCACTTTGTGATGAACAGGGAATGTCAAACACGTAGTACTTTGTGATGAATAGGGAGTACCACTAGGATAGAAGCAACACTTTGTGATGAACAGTGAGTGTCACTAGGACTGAGATGATTGATTTGCTTGACTGTGGGAGTATTTGCCTATGCTGGAGTCACGGGAGAGATTCCCGTCTACGCAAAGGTTGCGACCTGAGCTGACAGCCGAGGAGCGAGCTGCTATTGAGGAGATGGGATTGAGACATGTTCTATATGTGCCTGAGTTTCGGGTGAACATGGGACTGTTGACTGCGCTGGCAGAGAGATGGCACTCAGAGACCTGTACTTTTCATTTGCGGATGGGTGAGATGACAGTCACCCTTGAGGATGTATATAGGATACTGAGGATACCGATCGATGGGGAGCTGATCCCATACGATCGAGATGGAGATAGGGGGGCCCTGAGATGAGTATTCCAGGACCCAGGATTGGAGATGAGGGCAAGAAATGTGGCGTGGGACACTATGATAGCCACAAGGCTAGCGTTGCTAGCAGTGGTAGCAGGAGCGATCGGTGGGTTCCTGTGTCTGGATAGGGCGACACGGGGGTTGGCTATGGGTTGGGGAGGAGCACTGGAGACATTGGTGATGCAACACACCAGATATGCTTGGGGACCGTGTGTGCTGGCACACCTCTACTATGAGCTGCATTAGTTCGTATATCATGGATCAGTGGGATTGGGCTGCGAGGTGACATTGTTGTAGGCATGGGCTTATGAGCATCTGCCAGTGATGAGGCTGATACACTTCAGAGGTAGGGGACATGGACACAGCTTTGTGCACTTGTATGATATGATCACGTCGTAGCCATGGATTGGCAGGTTGGAGCACTGGCGGTGAGTGATAGATGATATTGATGTGGTCATATGGAGGCGATATCTGGGATGTGAGCAATGGGAGGACGATGCAGTTGAGCTTCCTTACACCTTCCGGAGCAGGTATCTGATTGGGCGGATGCCCTATGTGATAGAGAGGCAGCTAGTGGACAGGGTTGGCCGACAGTTTGGCAGGATCCAGAGGATGTCACGGGGCTTAGGCATGTATGCACGGACTGTCAGAGATCAGGCACAGTTTGGGCCCCTATTGTCATATGATCAGGCAGTTACGCAGCTAGTAGAGATGATGCCCCTACCCTGGGACATGTGGCCAGAGATTGAGGATGCCGGCATGGATGCCGAGTACATAGCATATTGAGTAGAGCATCCATTCCCATGCCTGACGGATCCGGGAGAGCCATTAGATGGAGATGGGGGTGGGGATGATGATGATGGTGGAGGTGATGGGGGTAGAGGCCGACGGAGGAGGAGGGGAGCAGTTGGAGAGTGGAGGGTTGCACCATGGAGGGAAGGTGGAGAGAAGACACAGGCTCAGGTGGTGAGGGGTTACGGTAGATTGCCGCTATAGGTGCCAGCAGCACAGGGTCCCAGACAGGTACAGGTATAGTATAGGGACAAGGACAGATACAGGGATAGGTACCAGTACAGGTATAGGCACAGGGGTAGGCACCCGTATAGGGGGAGCCACAGGCAGAGGCAGAGGGGGCTCACGCAGAGGAGGATGAGCTGATAGAGCTGAGGGAGATCTGCCAGGGATAGGCAGATGAGATCCAAGAGTTGGAGAGGGAGAGGGATCAGCTCAGGAGGAGGCTCAGAGATACTGAGCAGGAGCGAGATAAGGCTATTCAGCGTTATACAAAGGCTGAGACAGCGCTGAGGGCGGGGAGACAGGCAGCGGAGGACACAGGGGCAGGATATGCTTATGTCCTGCCAACAGGGGAGGAGATTTCCTACTAGCGGGATCTCTATTATGGTGCAGTGCCAGCGGATCAGCGGGCAAGGAGCTTCCATAGACCATCGCGTACAGCAACAGCTACGGAGGGAGTTGGAGGAGACAGGCATCGAGTGGTGGGGTTATGGGTCCTCCACCATCACCAGTTAGAGGAGACAGGAGGGATGATCTTGGGGCGGGTCCTTCAGGGGCTCAGATTCCATCAAGGCCAGGCGGTTCCATGGGAGGGAGTTCATCATAGCCGTAGAGAGCTCCCTATGTATCAGTATTGTACCATTTTTGCATGATGATGTAGACACCTACGGGTGATTGTAGCCATATGATTTTGACATCATTGTATCATGACACTTTATATATATATATGAGATGATTCATCTTTGCAGTAGCTATATGCATGTGTACCTATGTGATGAGATGTTTCATGATGTATGCTTATGATATGGAAGCAAATATGTACATGATGCAATGCAATATTTGTTCTTTTATGTTTTATATGTTATGCCAATGCAAATGTGAATGTATGTAATGCAAATGAATATGATAATGCAAATGCAAATTGTGCTAACAGGTGTTATGTGCAGGATGTGATGCAGTTGTGATATCTATATGTATGTATGAAATGCTTATATGTGGTGATGCAGGTGTGACTACATGAAATGCAAATGTTTTTGGTGTGTCATTATACTAAGTCATGTGATAGCAAGCTACGCGGACTCGAGAAGGATGATGGAAGTCAATCAAGAAAGGGGGATGAAAGATAGAAGATATGAAAGTGAAAGAGCTTCTTGTGCGTTATCATCATTGAGCTTTATTATGGCAAGTAGGTTATGACAATCGAGGCATATGTTTGACCCAGAAAGTCATTGTACCTGTTTGCATGGAGATAAGACAGTCACAAACAAGGAATGCCCTAGTTCATACTAGACTCATAGTGTCCTCATATCCTTGGACAAGTCATAGCATTACTAAGAGACAATCCATAGACAGCAAAAGAAAATAGGTGACGATACCCCATCCTCGCCTTTCTAGTCAAAGACATCCTGGAGATAGAATCTCTAGTCAGAGACATCCTGGAAAAGCTAAAAGACATGTCACCAAAAGATAAAATCAAAAGAAAACCCAAGACTCAACACCAACATCCACTACAGTCCTCAATTTTAGTGTCTCTTGTCACTTGTATAAGTCTTATTTGATTGTGGTCACAATGTTTACTTTCACAAAATGGATAGATAGCACTGAACCATAATGTTGTCTAAGTCTGTTGAAAGATTTGATTTGTTGAACCCATTGTTGCTGCTGTGTCTCATCTGAAACTGACTGAATCCATGAAACTAATACTTTATTGCGGAGAAGACGAAACTTTATTGTGGATCTGTGATGCAAATGTTTGCTTTATTGCGGATTGTGCGTAGATAGACTGAAGAAAGCTAGAAGAAACTGTACTCCTCGAAACATGTGATGTTCTCAGTTCCACACCCATCACTAGACGTAGGATTTGCCTTAGCCACAGATAGGATCTGATTTATTATGGATGGAAAGGGAGGTGAAAAGGGAGGTTTATTATGAATCGCTAACCAATCTTGGGTAGATCAATAATAAGCCATGATGGGAATGGGTAAGTTTATTATGGATGAATTGGTCGTGAGTGTATGCAAAGTGAAAAGATGAAAGTGAATCCTGAAAGAGGGAGGAGCAATGTCTCTACGCATGGCGCTGGTGACCCAGTTTTCACCATGGTACTTGCCCAGGGCGCCACCAAAGTGGTTTTCACCGTTGGACGAAATTATTTCTCTTTACTTTTTTGATTTTTCAATATTTTTTTGTGTCACAAGGCACCTGTTTGCTAGGTTTTCACCAAGTAACAATTTTTTTTGTTTATAATTTTTTTGTATTTTTGAAATTTTTGAATTTTTTTTTTTTTTTTTGTATTTTTTGAATTAGGATATTCCAAAGAGCTATCTGTAGAACCTGCGAAGGTGCATTCTATTGATAGGATCCTCCAAAGGTTCACCTTCTGTAGTTGAGAGTTGATGAGCCCTAGATCCATATGCTGTTGTAATGATGTAAGGACCAAGCCAATTTGGTTCGAACTTGCCCTTCTTCTCTCTGTCTTGCTGATTTTTGGGATTTTCTCTGAGAACTAAGCCGCCTACCTCAAATGTGCGAGGCTTGACTTTATGATTGTAGCTGCATTGTTCCTTGACTAAATGATGTGTAGCTTGAGTGTCTGTCTTCCTTGATGAAGGAACTGCGATAGAATTACTAGTGTGTGGACTACACAAGCCCGTATGCGTGTCACCTAAAGAAGTTTGGGCATCCCTGATAACAAAGCCCTTCGAGAAAGCTCCATTAAAGGTCCATGATGTATCACCAGAAGAGAAAGGATGTGTGGAACAAGTGGATAAGTGATGAAGGCTTATGATTACGAAAAGAAGTGAAAGTAAGATAGCATGATGGAGACTTAAGATCAACAAGTATGCTTTATGACTTGAAATTTTAGAGCTTTTGCCCCTAGTTATTTTGATGTTAGGGGAGATCAACTCCTTTTCCTATTCTTTCATATGATTTTTATCCTTGACTTTGATTTTTGCAGAGTCCAATAGCTTTTGATTTTGATTTGGACTAAAGGACTTCTCTTTAGTTTTGACTTTTGGTTTTTTCTGTTCATAACTTGATTTTTCATCCCCAATGAGTAAGGGCTTTTGTAATTCTTATTGATCCAAGTTTGGAAGTGGAGTGGAAATGGAAGGAGTGGATGAAATGATAAGGCTATGTGAGCTCTCAAAAAGACTGGTGATATACTCAGTAGATTCTTTGTTGGAACCACTCTTAGGACTATTGATATCAAGAGTTGCTTGCACCACTAGAGGAGATTTGCATTCAGACTTAGTAGCCACAACACTAGGTGGTTCATACCCAATTCCTTGTAAATTGTTTATAGATTGTTCTTGTTGACTGAATACCTTAGGAGATAGTGGGAGTTGGTCAACATGAAATATATACTCACCACATCCTAGGTCTTTAACCTTGAATTTTTCTTTGAGCTCTATTTGTTTTGATGTAGAAGCTTTCAATGATTCTGGATCCACATATGCTGAAGATGGAACAGCTTCTCGATTAGCTGGAATTGTTATTTCTGATCTAGGTTGCAGATTGTTGCAATATATGAATGGATTTGGGTCAACATTAACTGTTATTTCAACTCCATTGTGAGGAAACTTAATGCATTGGTGATATGTAGATGGGACTGCCCTCATTTCATGAATCCAAGGACGTCCTAGTAATATATTGTATGTGAGATCTAGGTCTAGGACTTGACAAACCACATCCTTTGTAACTAGCCCAACTCTGAGAGGTAAGGTGACTGTGCCTTTGGATGAATGCTCTTCATCATCATATGCTTTGATAGTAATTTTGTTTGTAGAATTCATAGCTTTATCAGAATATCCCAATTGTTTAATAGTGCTCAATGTACAAATGTTCAAACTAGCTCCTCCATCTATCAGGACTCATTTTATTCGATGTTTGTGTATGAAGGCTTCAATGTGTAAAGGTGCATTATGTGGCTGACTGACGGAGGTGTCATCAGCTTCTATGAATGTAAGAGAGTGTGGAATGAAAAGGTATCCCACCATGGCTTGAAACTGGTCCACGTTCAGATCAGTAGGGATAGTAGTGTCTCTCAAGATTTTGTCAAGAATAGCTTTATGTGTGGGGGATATGTGTAATAACTCAAGGATTGAAATGAGAGCGGGTGTCTTCCCTAATTGTTCTACAAGGTCATACTCAGGTTTGGTTGATGAAGAAGCGGTGTTTTTAGTTGGAGCACCTTGCAAAATGATTTTACCTCGACGGGTTGTAACATGACATTCAGAGGTAGGTTCAGAAGAAGATCCAACACCTTTTAGGACAATCTTGGGTCTCCAAGTAGAATTATCAGATGCTTTGTCCTTGATGATAATGGTAGAGACATAATTGTCCATTAAGATGTGATTGATGGTTGAATCATAGTTGTAAGATGCTCTGGTATAGTTGGTTTGATCCTCTGTGGCTTTAGCTTTTCCCTTGTCATGTTTTGGGAATGGTTCCTTAAACATCTCATGTTCTTGATTAGGCGAATGTCCCTCAATCTCAATGTCACCTCTATCAATGAGATCTTGTATGATGTTCTTCAGTCGATGACAATTTCCTGTCTTATGACCCTTGCTCTTATGAAATTCACAATACTCATCATTGTTCCACCAATTTGGTTTAACCTTTGGTTCATATGGAGGAAAATCTGGAATAGTGATTACCTTGTTTGCCACTAGCTTCTTGAAGACTGACTCAAGTGGTTCTCCCAATGGGGTGTACTTCCTTCATGATCTGGAAGTTGTTTGAGTATTCACTTGATTGTTTGTAGAACTTGATCCCGAAAAAATGAATTTGGGTCGCACTGTGTTGGCATCAACAATACCATCATTGACTATGTTCTTGTTTTTATTCCAAAATCTTGGCTTCTTTTCCTTTAAAGTCATCTTTGTTTTCCTTGAATATCTTAATGACTCCTTGTTCAATTAGGACCTTCTCTGTTGCTAAGCCTTTTTCAATAGCATCCCTGAAGGTGGACAAACAAGCTTTACTTAGATCATAGCCATTGTCTTTGTTAACATTTTGTGTGAACATCTCTACCATTTGTTTTTGTGGGATTTCACAAGAGCATCTGCTAGCTAGATTCCTCCATCTTTGTAAAAATGATGCAAAAGACTCTCCCTCTTTTTGCTTGGTGTTGCACAAAGTAGTGACTGATATGTCTGTCTCTATGTTGTAGGAGAAATGTTGAATAAATTCCTCTGCTAGATCACCCCATGACTTAATACTAGGTGGAAGTTGGGAGAACCATTCCATAGCTTGATCACCTAAGCTTTGTGGGAATAATCTCATCAAATATGTCTCTTCTGCTGCTACCTCAATGCAAGCTATGAAAAACTATCTTATGTGCACCTTAGGATCCCCTTTTCCTCTATACCTATCAAACTTAGGTGTCACAAAGTGTGTAGGAAATGGAGGCATTGGAATGCTCTTGTCAAATGGATAAGGACATATGTCTCTCATTGTGTATGTTGGCTTCGGTGTATTTATGTCCTCCATTTTCTTTTGTAAGTCCCTGATTTGTTGCTCCAAATTGCTCTTACGTGGAGATCGACTTCTTGGACCATACCCCATGCTTGAGGCACCAATTGGAGGAGGAGCATGTTGCATATATGGATGATATTGATCATACACATGTTCATATGGAGGAGGTCTATAGTTATGCTGCATATATGGACCACTTGGTATAGATTCATGTTGAGGAACGAAATATCTATTTTGTCCATGTATACCATACTCTACAGGCATGTCATGTTCTAATGTGTTGCCCCCAAATTTGACACGGGGTTTCCTTGTGTCCAAATTTTGAGCATGCCTTTGAATATCCAATTGCTCTGGTGGTTGATCCTTAGCATTGGTATGTGATTGAGCATATCTTTCTGCATAAGACTTCCATAATGGTCTGCGAAGGTGAGTATCATATGCTTGACCATGTGTATGTGGGACCTCTGGTTTTTGAAACAAAGATGATGGTGATTTAGGCACAAGATGTGGTCCTCTATTGCCTCCACTATTAGGGCTTCTTTGATCCATGTTGGAGTGAGGTTGTTGCAAATGTCGATTTTCCATTATTTGAGACATGTCAAAATCATGAGGTATCTTGGCTCCACTTTGTGCCATCATTTGTAAGAAGTATTGTCTATCCCTCCTCATTATTTCCTCAACCAATCGATTGAAATGGGGATCCATAATGGATTCTTCCACATCTACTAAATGTACTGAAAAGTTGTCCATATCATAATTGTGTGTATAATTGTTGTTTGTAGTATCCATGTTCTCAACATTTGGAATGTTTCTATAGGCATCCATGTCAGGTAATGTAGTATGATCAGAATTGAAAAAGATATCATTGTCATACTTATAAGAACTCATGTTTGCGGACTCTTGAGCCTCTTTAGTTTCTCTCCTAGATTTTTGGGAACGGGTTTCAACCATGAACTAGGTATTGATCGAGATGTGTGAGACTAGATGAAAATGGAAAAAGTATGGAAGACCAAGAGTTGGATGGAATGTAAATGAATCTGAAGTGTACTTGCAATGTCCAAAGTTTAAGACCAAGTATGTATGTAGTAGAGTAGGTGTGACTTCCAAAGAGAGGATAGTTTCTCTTGGTGAGGTAAGTTGACCTTGACTCTAAGTAAGACCAAATGAGACCCAAAGGTGATAGAAACCTTGATGAGGGACCACTTAGCAAAGTGTTGTTGTATGTAGTATGTTGACAAAGTATAGTGACGACAAGCAAGTGACCTTTTGACTCAAGTTTAGACAAATGTGAATGTAATGAGAGATGTAAAGTAATGATGGACTTTGTGAGACCCAAGACAAGTTGAATGCTAAATGAAACCTTGGAGAAATGACCTAGGAAGCTCAAGAATTCTAAAACTGACTGTGTTTGTTTGCTGGACTGTAACAATTTTTCAATTCTGAACACAGACATGCCTGTATACTTCATAGACGTGGTTTCCTGATGCAGACGCGGCTCTATTTAACACAGACATGTTTCTGAGATTTTTTTTTTTTGCAAAGTGTAATGTTGATTCTATGAACACAGATGCGTTTTTACCCTACACAAACACGATTATACAACACAAAGGATATTATGTCCGACACAGATGCGTTTCTGTAAAATTTGTGCAATTTTTTCCAATCTATGAAGTCGGTCTGTTGTGACCAAATCTAACTGTTTGACTATTTTTCGTGACAAGAGGACACAATGTTGATGAAGACCCAATGTTTGCAAGTGTCTAGACTCAAAATGACTCCTAGAAAAGTGTGTTGTTTGATGTAAGAATGTTTTGCATACACTTGAAGACACAAAAGACACAATGTTTTGCTGTTTGGTCTTGAATGTTTTCAAAATTTAAAATAAGTCAAGCAAAATTCTTATGGCTGGCCAAGACAATAGTTGTTGATCCCACATGGGGTTTTACTCCCGAGGCTATGCTATTCAGAGTGGATACTTAGATGCTTGACCTCACTGGCTCCACCCTCGGCACTCACTTCTCGAGTCAGCCAAGCATCAGTCCCCATGAAAACTCCCCATGGTGAACTTTGTATCTCTACTAAGAACCGTATGTGTGTGGGCTGCTACCAGAGGTCCGACCTCCTGCCCCAACAACTAGAAGGATTTGGGCTTCTAAAACAAAAAGGTGCTAGTAAGGGCATCCGCTCATGTGGCCATACATGTGGCACTTTCAGCTCTGTAAATAAAGAAGTCTCCCAGCCGGTAGGGGTTATGCCCTACAAATGACCAAATAAATTTGATCAAACAGGTTTATGGGGAGACATAGTGTCGGTATGAACTAATCAGCACACGTTATTCATAGTTTTCACCATGAATACATTTGTTTATAGTGGTTTGAAAGAGGTGGGTTTTCCTCGCTACCACTTGGGTCATTCTCTTCTCACTAGTAGTCCTAATGACCACACGGGAAGATAGGCCCTCTAAAGATTAAACAAAAAGAGCCTATTGCTCAAGACACAAAAGACAATGATTCAATTTTAATGCACCAATTGAAGTGTTTGATAGTCTATGAAAACAAGGCACACAATAAAAATCCAAAAACCCTTGCCAAGGACCTGCAACAAAGAGTTGTTAGTAGTTTGGATTGTTTCAAATGATTACCCCTTCCTGCAAGCACACAAGTTAGGTAAATTTTAAACCCAAAAGACTTTATGAAAATAAGGGCCTTCAACCAAATGATTTAACTTTCAAGACAAGCTACACCAATTTCGTTAGCTAGATCTGAAAATGTTAGCTCCAAATAAACCAGATCTGAAACCCTTAATGCAAAATCCAAAAACTGAATCAATAAAAACCCAAAATTTGAAACTGGTGAACACGGACGTGATTACCCTCAACGTGCTTTCCTCGAACCTGCAAAATAGAATATTGCCAATAACACAGACGTGACTCTAGATGTCGCAGACGCGCTAGAAAATCAAAAACATGATCCGAAAGTGCACAGACACGAAAATATCAAAATGCTACTGAAAACGTCAGATCTGCAACTTCAAAATACAAAATCTGCAACAAGGATGTTAAATGCAAAAGGGACAAGAGTCCCACCGGGCGTGCCAAAATGTATATGGTGAAAATGGATAACAATAATAACGATATTGAAAGGCTAAATGAATTCAACCACAAAACCCTAGCCTAACAACAACAAAGATCCACCATAACATATGAAGATTACCTAAGACAATGCAAATCAAACGAAATCAAAAAGATTATACCATCACATGTCCAATAGCATTTTGATCTCCATTCTTCCTATCTCCATTGATCTTGCTTGATATATTTGCTCTTAGATTTTATGTGCACAAGAGCTTAACAAAGAACAGAATGTGGTTGCAAGTAGGATCGCATATGTCAAAAGCGTAGTGTAGTCAAGTGCATAAATTGATTCATTAGAATGAATGATTAGGGTTTGATAATGAAGGAAACATCTCCTTATATAGAAGACACTATATGAAATGGAGGGATAAGATTGAGAGGTGTAAAAGGAGGTCGGCTATGATTAGAGGGTAGGTAAAAGAAATAATAAAATAATGAAAGGGGTAGGTAGTGTATGAATTAAGAGATGAATGACATGTGTCATGGGTAGAAAAGGTTAATGAATTAATTAAATAAATAAAGATTTATTTAATTAATAGAAGAAGTGAGATAATTAAATAAATAAAATATTTATTTAATTTAGGAAATGGATAATTTAAATAAATAAATGTATTTATTTAAATGAAAAATAAGGCTAGAAGAGGATAAATGAATTAATTAAATAAATAAAGATTTATTTAATTAATAGAAGAATTAGGCTTAGATAATTAAATAAATAAAAATATTTATTTAATTAGACTGGACAATTTTGGGTGTGTACAATATATACATATTGATAAATTTGAAAAGTTGTGTGTACTGAAAAAAATATCTTTCCATTCTGCATCACCTTTTTCCTAATCATTTATCCAAATTAAAAAATAATTATATCATCTGGACATAGACTCTTTTCTCTAGTGTATTTATTTTTTCTAAAATTTTTATATAAATTTTAGTATTTTTTACAAGATAATTGACCTTATATTTTAGTGCTGATGACCTACTTTCAATAATAAAATATAAAAATTAATTAAAATATGAAAAGATATATATTTTGGAAAATTCACTCATTGATCTATAAAAGGGTATTTTTATATTTTTTTAAAATATTGTTTATTTGAGTAGGAGTTGTTGAAACATCAAGTTTTTCAAAAAAAATAAAAAATTGTTAATTAGACCCAAAGTGGTATAAAATATACATTTAGTAGACAATTCCAAATAGAAAGGTTGTGACCCATATATAAGATAGCTATAATAAATCTCTATATACCATATCTCTATATAGCTAGAATTACTTAAATTCACTTGTGCTGATAAGTTGGCCTGAAACATGACACAATTTTGTGCTTTTACCCCCTAATCTTAATCAAAAATTAAACCTAATTACACTTTATCCCTAACCATTAACCAAAATCAATCATAAAGCTAACACTAAATCAAATTGAACCCTAGCCCTAAATCTAACTAAACAATAAATCAAATTTAACCTCAATCCTAATCATAATCCTAATTAAATCAAATTAAACCCTAACACAAACCACTTTTAACCTTAATCTTATACCAAATTGAATCATAACCCTAACACTAAACCAAATGGAACCCTAAACCAAATTCTATTTGAAAGAAAATTCAAACCTGACTTGTACCAAATAGAGCCCAAACTCTAAGTCAAATTAAACTCAAATTTTTAGGTCATGGAGAATCCTATTAAAGATATATAAACAATTGACCTTGAAAATCAAATTAAACATTAAATCTGATTGAATCCTAACCTTAACACTCAACCAAATTGAACCTTAACGCTAAACCTTGAATTGAGTCCTATACTAACCCTATTTTAATAATTTTTTAATTAAATGACAACACTAATTAGTTTCTTATCAAATGATCTCATTTCTAATTAATATGTCCTCATTACTTATGTTTAAAATTATGAAATCTAATCCAACATAAATATTAAACTAAATTAAATTTTAACTTTAACACCAAATAAAATTTAACCCTAATACTAAACCAAATTGAATCCTAACCCTAAACCCAAACCTAAATTGTACTCTTGCACTTATAAAACCTTAACACAAATTAAACAATAACTTTGGACCTAATTGAAAATTAAATTGAACTATAACTTTAAATATTAAAGCCATCAACATCAAACTTTACTACTCTAAGGTTTAGAGTATTTGGATTTCAAAAATCTACTCACATGTTTAATGAAGTTTTGGTCATTGCCAGATTCAATTAAGTAATTTTAAATACAAAAATATAATCATGCTATAAATGAAATGATAGTATTTAGTTTTGTATTCGATATGATTGAATCATGGATTAAAGACATTAATTATCATAATCAAATATATAATATAATTAGAATAGTGATAAATAAATAGCATAAAATATATTGATTAATGGATTAATATTGATTAATTATTCATTTGAAAGCAATAATTTATTAACTCCTATTTCTAAGTTGTAGGTTTTATTACATTCAGTTTATTGCATGTTTATCTATCTTGTAAATAAATTGTCAATGTCTAATCAATTGATCAATGCAATATAGTCCTTATATCAATTTTAATTGTTTTAAATATGAAATCTTATCATTTGTTTATATTTATGAATGCTAAGGGTTTTTTAAAATTTAATATCTCTCGGTGTCTTCTACAGGAATTTTAATGTACCTAAAAAATTTCCTAAAAAAAGTCATTTAGATAGTGAATTTGTGAAATCCAATTACAAAATATTTAAGCCTTTAGAAACTTATAAATCATGCATCTTAACTATTGAAAAACAAAATATCATCAAAAGAAAAAATTCATAGTTCTAATTCATGGAGAAACAATTGAATAATAAAGAACAAAAATTAGTACAAGTCTAATGACAAGTACTAATAACTAAATTTTATAAGTAATAATATAAAAATATATTTAAAAATCAAATAAAAAATTAAACTAACTATTTGCATATAAAGTAATCACCAAAATTAGAGCAATAAGCATGAAATTGAAAATAACTTGTAAAACAAACCATTAATAAGTATTTTGACGTCAAATAAAAGCGTTGGTATTAATATCAATTATTCCTTGATGGATATAGAAAACATCAAGAGAATGAAGGGTATCTCTGATATGCCAGATTAAGTGCATTGGCCAATAGCAATGCAAAATCTGAGTCCTTGGCCGCAATAATCATTTTGGTTTCCACAACAATCAAAGTTGTTAAAATCTTGTTTGAATTATTGAAACACTGATTGACCCCCCTCTCAGTGTTTCTAGTACTCCAAAAAGTGGTATCAAATCCAAACCCTTGATCAATTTTTTTCTAAGGGCTTCCTGGTAAGAGTACATATGACTAATCAAGAAGGTTTGTCCTCTATGAGAGCACTATTGTTTGATGGTACTGGTTATTCTTTACGGAAGTTTAGAATGAAAAGACACATAACTTCTCTAGGATATGTTGTCTCGACTCCAGTTGAAACTACATATACCTCCACTACAACTCCTTCTAGTCCTAATGAGAAAAGAGCCTATGAATGTGATGCAAAGGCTACAAGTGCTATTTTTTGTGGTTTGACAAATGTTGTGATTGCCAAAATAATGGATTGTAAAAAGGCAAAATCCATTTGGGATAAACTCTCCAGTATATATGAGGTTGATGAAAAAGTTAAAGAAGAAAAACTTCAAACTTATAGGGTTAGATTTGAAAGTCTTAAGATGTTTGAAGAAGAGAAAATAAACGATTTCTTTTTTAGAGTCTCAGAGGTAGTTAATTCAATCTAAGGACTTGGTGAAGAATTAGAAGAAAAGGTGTTGAGATCCTTCACACCTAAGTATTATTCAAAAGTATTTTCTTTAGAAGAAAGAGATCTTAATGAACCTACCATAGATGAGATGCATGGTATCTTAAATACCTATGAAATGAGAATTTGTGAAGATGTCTCAACCAGCAAAGAAACTGCTATGAAAACTCAAAAAAAGATAATGAATCTGAATCCGATAAGCCTAACGAGGATGAGTTAGTTTTTGTAAGACGTCTTAGAAGACAATCAATAGATATAAAGGGGATTACCCTTTAAGTGCTTTAACTATGGCAAGATTGGGAATTATGCCTCTCAATGTCCAAACAAAGACTAAAATAGTGGTGAAGAGGAAAATAGAAAATCAGGAAAGAAAAATTATTTCAATTTAAAAAATAAAAGTACCTTTAAAGATAAGACTTGAGTCTGTATACTAACGTCATAGATAGTTTTTCTGATGAGTTTCCTGAGGAGTCATTTTATAGGCAACCTTGTTGGGTAAGGTTGCACCAGGTATAAGGTCTATATGATGGCTCAAATCTCTCATGACTGGTAAAGAGTTAGGGAGCTCATCCACTACAATGTCTTGGTATTTGTTCAACAAGGTTTGAACCTCACTAGGTATATCATCCCCCTTGGTCATTGTAATAACTGATTTTGGTTTGATTATAATGGCATATCCCTATTCTCCTTCTTCTTTCAAGGTTTTTACAAACTCTTTTGTCCCCAGCCAGCATTACACTAGACCCAATCGACTTGTCTATGTTGTCATCTTGCAGTGGTGTGAGTGCGAACGAAGTCACATCCTTATCTATCACATATGTATTCTTTTTCCCATCATGTTTAGCCTTCCTATCATATTTCCACGGTCTTCCTAAGAGAAAATGACACACATCCATTGGAACAATGTCACACAAGATTTTCTCTTTATAATCGCCAATATTGAATTCTATCCATGTTTTCTCATTAACAAAGACTTGTTGGCCTTTATGCAACCAGGAGACCTTATAAGAAGTGGGATGTGGGACTTTCTTCATGTTCAACATTTCTACCTATATATGGTCAAAAGTGGATAGTGGAAAACAACAATATTGAAAGACTAATAAGGATCTAAATGCAAAATACTAGCCTAATAATGAAAGCAATCCACCATACACAAATGAAGATACCTAAGACTATGAAAATCAACAAAAAAAATAAACCAAATATATCATTCATATGTCCGGTAGGGTTTCAATCTCCATTGATCTTGTTTGATATATTTTCTCTCAGATTTTATGTGCGCACAAGAGCTCAATAAAGAATAGAAATGTGGTTGATAGCTTGGTTGTAAGAAGGCTTGATTGCATTGTTAGGGTTGATAATGAGGATAACATCCTCTTATATAGAACACACTATAGGAAATGAAGGGATAAAATTAAAAGGTGTAAAGATAAATGGCCGGATAGGATTCAAGGGTTGGTAGTGGAAATAATTAAATGATAAAGGGGGTAGGTAAGAAGAATTAAGATATGAGTGACATGTGTCATGGGTACAAAAGGCTAATGAATTAATTAAATAAATAAAGATTCATTTAATTAATAGAGGAAGTGGGATCAATTAAATAAATAAAATATTTGTTTAATATAGGAAAAGGTCAATTTAAATAAATAAAATTATTTATTTAAATGAGGAAAGGCTTAGAAGAGGATTAATAAATTAATTAAATAAAAAAGAATTTATCTAATTAATAGAAGAATTAGGCTTAAATAATTAAATAAATAAATAAAATTATTTAGTTAGACTAGACAATTTTAGGTGTCTACATTTTGTCCCTCCTAGAGACAATGGAGCTTGTCGCGTTGGCTCAAAGAAGATAAACTGATACAAAGTTGCCCCATGATAGGAATGATATGCCCCCTCAAGAGATTAGATGAAAATGACTGAAAGGGTTGCAAACAATCTCTCAATAAGAAAGGCTAGAAAGGACTAACAATATAGGGTGATAAGGAAAACATCCTCATTTGCATCCACACACCTAAGATATTAGAGTGTAGAGAGAGAGCTTAGAGCAGTCAAAGTAGTCAGCAACGATGGATAGAGTTCATAGGTTTGATCAAGTCTGGCGATATCAGAGACCAAACGACATGGGGGAGCCAGTAAGCACCTCGAAGACACTTTGTATAGTTTTGTATTTATTTCTATCATTAATAAATTGTAGAGTAGATAAACAAAAATGTAAAATCAGTGTTTTTACTAAAAATAGATCTAGGTTGGTGTTAGGCATGTCTTTGACAGATAATCATGTTTAGGTTGGGTTTAGTTGCACTTGTGAATGTAATCACGTCTATGTTTAGTACTAATGCATCTATGTATGGAAAACACGTATGTGTCATGATGACATGTTTGTGTAGGGCCGTGGCACATCTAGGGAAAGAAATCACATTTAGGTTGATAAAAACTATGTCTGCGTAGTAAAAACATGTTTGTGTTTAAGGGGGCACAAGTCAGTACTTCTGTGATGAACATACGTTGTCGATTGGATAAGATACTAAGAGGATACACTCAGGTAGGTGTACTGCAAAGAAGATAAAACTAAGAGATAGGCTAGAATTGACAATTTTGTGATGAGCAAACATTTCCAATTGGATAAGTTGTTGACAAGATTCACTTGAGAAGGGTCTCTAGATAGAATCAAGTGCAGTGTGATGAACATATACACTAGGATGTGGTGCCATGTGATAGACATAAGCACTAGGATAGGAGTAGCACTATGTGAGAGACATGAGTACCACTAGGATTGACATGATTGGTTTGATTGGATGTAGGAGTACTTTCTCGAGATAAAGTCGTGGGAGAGATTGTGACCGGAGTTGACCTTTGAGGAGCGGGCGAATGTCAATGGTATGGGTTTGAGAAATATCATGTATCTGCCTAAGATTTGGGCGAACAAAGGACTACTGATTGCTCTAGTAGAGAGATGGCACTTAGAGACTTGTTCATTTCAATTGTCAACTGGCGAGATGTCAATCAAATTAGAGGATGTCTACAAGATTATGAGGCTACTGATCCATAGTGAGCTAGTGTTGTATGACAAAGAGGGAGACAAGAATACACTTAGTTGAGTCTTTGGAGACCCAAAGCTAAAGATGAGATTGGGTCATGTCAGATGGGATGTCATGCTAGCTACCGGACATAGACTATCAATAGTAGTTTGAGGGGTGATTAGTGGGTACTTATGTCCAAATAGGGAAATATGGGGTATGGCTATTGGCTAGGGGAGGACTCTAGAGACAGTAGTGATAGAGCACACTAGGTATGCATGGGGTCCATGTGTATTATCATATTTATATAATTCAATTCACCAGTTTATGTATCTCGATAGCTGCGAGTTAGATTGTGGGGTTACTCTATTGTAGGTATGGTCATATGAGCACATCGTAGTGATGAGGCTAGTACACTTCAAAGCAAGAGGTCATGGATAGTTTTATGCTCACTTGTACAGTATTATCATTTCCCAACCATGGATTGGGAAGGTGGACTATTGGAGATGGGTGATAGATGATATAGATAGTGTCATATGGAGACCTTATCTAGATTGCAAGGACTGGGAGGAGGATGCCACAGAGCTTCCCTATGTGTTCAAGATAAGGTACTTGATCTAGCGAACACCTTATATCTTGGACAGGAATTTTATTGACAGGGTATGTAGACAGTTTCGACAACAATAAAGGATGCCTCGAGGTTTAGGAGAGTTTGCACGAACAATGCGAGAGCAGGCTCACTAGGAGCTAATTTTGTCTTATGATGTTGCAGTGAAATAGTTTGAGTAGATGGATCTGATGCCTTGGGATATACTGATGGATGTTGTTGATGGAGGTATAGATGTAGAGTATGATGCATATTTTTTAGCACATCTAGTACCTAGGTTCGCAGATCCAGATGAGCCTGTGGTGGTGGAGGATGTTGATGATGATGACAGGGGTGGTGGGAGATGGAGGAGGTAGAGGAGAGGAGTAGTGAGGAGGGTGTTGAGGGGTAGAGGTGGATAGAGGGATAGTATGAGAGAGATTCAAGAGAGAGGGCCAAGGAGAGATAGGAGCCATAGGAAAGGAGATGACAAAGACCACTGGGGGTAGAGGAGGATAGGTGTTACAAGTTGGTGGATAGGTAAAGGTACCAAGGAGAGATGCACTAGGATAGGAATGGGCATAGGCTAGACATGAGGGTTCTCAGGGTGGGGATAGGGATGAGGATTAGTTTCTAGTGCTATGAGAGACTACAACATGACAGGTTGATGAGATTGAGGATCTTGAGAGAGACGTGACTCTATTGAGGTGATATCTAGTAGATATGCAGAGGGAGAGGACCAGGCCATCCAGTGATATACTGAGGTTAAGGAGGCACTAAGTGAAGGCAAGAGAGAAGCAAAGGACATAGGGGCTGACTATGCATATGTCCTATGGGTAGGGAAGGAGATAGCCTACTGGAGAGACCTATACTATGCAGTTGTTCCTCTAGAGCTGAGGGCTAGGAGTTTCAAGAGAACCTCTAGGACTACTACCATAGGGGGAGGGGACATATGATAGGCATCTAGTGGCAGATATATGGGCCAACCCGCACACACCAGGAGGGAGAGATAGAGGAAATGTTCCTAGAGCAGTACCTTCGAGGGCTCAACTTCATTCGAGACCAACTAGCTCTGGGGGAGGGTCTTCATTATAGCTCTGTTGGATCCTATTTTGTATCAGTTTTTTGTATGATGATGTGGACACCTTTGGGTGATTTTGTAGCCTTATATGATATTGACATTATTGTATCATGACACTTATTAAATTTTGATATATATATGAGATCACTCATTCATTGCGGAAGCTATATACATGTGTACCTATGTGTTGCTTCTATATGATGATGATGATGATGTAGTTTATGTATGTATGTTCCTATAATGATTCTATAATGGTTATGGATGCAAAATATATATACATGATGATATGCAATATGTTTTTATTCTTTTTCTTTTTTTACAATGGGAATGCAAATGTGGATGTACTATATTGTTATGATTAGATGCATGATGAAATGTATCATAATAATAGCCAATGATATGATTATTTAGAGGATAAGATGCATGATGTGTTATTATTTTAGCATTTTATGTTGTATATGAGAATGCAGATAAGAACCAATGATATATGCAAGAGGTGATGTGATTTTGATATCTATATATATGTATAAAATGAGATACGCTAACATGTGGTGATGCAAGTGCAAACTACATGAAATGTAGATATTTTTTGGTGTGTCATTATACTCAGTCATGTGATAGCGGGCTACATGGACTTAGGGAAGGATGTTGGAGTTTAATAAAGAAAGGGGGATGGAAGGTAGAAGATATGGAAGTGAAAGAGCTTCTTGTGCTTTATCATCACTGAGCTTTATTGTGGAAAATAGGTTATGACAATCAAGGTATAGGTTCGACCCAGAAAGTCATTGTACCTGTTTGCATCGAGATAAGACTATCACAAACAAGGAATGCCCTAGTTCATACTAGACTCACAATGTCGTCATATCCTTGGACAAGTCATAGCATTACTATGAGACAATCCACAGACAACAAAATAATAGGTGAATCATATCCCATCCCTACCTTTCTAGTCAAAGACATCCTAGAGATAGAATCTCTAGTTGGTGACATCTTGAAAAAGATAAAAGACATGTCACCAAAAAGATGAAATCAAAAGAGAATAAAGACTTGACACCAACACACAATGAAATCTTCAATTTATTTATGTTTCTTGCCACATATGTTAACATGTTTGATTTGGTCACAATGTTGTTATCCTGATAAAGGACAAATTATGCTGAAAACCATGTTGTTGCCAAAGTCTGCTAAAAGATTTGATTTGTTGAAAGCCCACTAGTTCTTGTGTCTTGTATGAAACCGATTGAATCCATGAAACTGATACTTTATTGCGAAGAAGAATGGATTTTGATTGTAGATTGCTGATGCAAGTGATCATTGATTGTAGATTGTGCATGAAAAGAAGGGTGGATGAGAAGATGACACTCCTCAAAACACGTGATGCTCAAGGTACCACTTCCATCACTAGATTTAGGATTTTTCCCCCTTTTATAGATTGGACCTAATTTATTATGGAAGGAAAGGGGTGAAAAGAGAGGTTTTTTATGAATGGCTAACCAATCTTAGGTAGATCAATAAAAAGTCATGATTGGAATGGGTAAATTAATTATGAAGGTGTAGGTTGTGAGTGTGTACAAAGTGAAAGGATGATATTGAATCCTAAAGGAGGGAGGAGCAATATCTCTACACGTGGCATCGGTAACCTGGTTTTCACCAAGGTACTTTCCCAGGGAACCATCGAAGTGCTTTTCACCATTGGATGAATTTATTTCTCTTTACTTGTTTTTTGATTTTTTAAATTATTTTGTGTCACAAGGCACCTGTTTTACAGGTTTTCACCAAGTAACTATTTTTTAATTTTATGATTTTTTTGTATTTTTTATTTATTTTTCATTTTTTTAATTTTTAATATTAGGATATTCTTAAGAGCTATGTGTAAAACCTACAAAGGTGCATGATATTGATAGGATCTTCCAAAGGTTCTCCATCTAGCGTTGAGAACTGATATGCACCGGATCCATAGACTATTATGATGATGTAAAGACCAAGCCAATTTGGTTTGGGCTTACCCTTCTTCTCTCTATCTTGCTGATTCTTAGGATTTTCTCTGAGAATTAAGTCACCCACCTCAAATGTTGGAGGCTTTACCTTATGATTATAGCTGCGATGTTCCTTGACTAAATGATGTTTTGCTCGAGTGAGTATCTTCCTTGATAACAGAACTGAGATAGAATTACTAGCATGTGGACTACAAACAACTGTATGCATGTTACCTAAAGAAGTTTAGGCATCTGTATGTATCTCCTGAAGGGAAAGGATGTGCGGAACAAGTCGATGAGTGATGAAAGCTTATGATTGTGAAAAGAAGTGAAAGCATCATAACATGATGGAGACTTAGGATCAACAAGTATGCTTTTTGACTTAAAATTTTAGATCTTTTGCCCCTAGTTATTTTGATATTAGGGGAGATCAACTCTTGTTCTTTTTTTTTCATAGTATTTTTATCCTTAACTTTGATTTTTGAAGAGTCCAATAGCTTATGATTTTGATTTGGACTAAAGGACTTTCCTTTATTTTTGAATTTCAGATTTTTCTTTTCAAGGCTTGATATTTTATCCAATTAGTAAGGGCTTTTGTGATTCTTGTTGATCCAAGTCTAGGAGAGGAGTGGAAATGGAATGATTGGATGAAATGGTAAAGGTATAGGATTTATTAAGAGGATTGGCGATATATTCAATAGATTCTTTGTTGGAACCAATTTTAGGATTATTGATATAAAGAGTTGCTTGCACAACTAGAGGAGATTTGTATTTAGAATTAGTAGCCACAACACTATGTGGTTCATACCCAATTCCTTGATATTGTAAATTGTTTGCAGGTTGTTCCTGTTGAGTAAATATCTTAGGAGATAGTGGGAGTTGATCAACATGAAAGATATACTCACCACATCCCATGTCTTTAACCTTGAATTTTTCTTTGAGCTTTGCTTGGTTTGATGTAGAAGCTTTTAATGATTCAGGACCAACATATGCTGATGATGGAGTTGCTTATCTATTGATTGGTATTATTGTTTCCAACTTTGATCATAGGTTATTGCAATATATGAATGGATTTGGATCACCATTAGCAGTCACTTCAACTTTATTGTGTGGAAACTTGATATATTGATGATATGTAGAAGGAACAACTCTCATTTCATGGATACATGGGCATGCCAGGATTATATTGTATGTGATCTCTAAATCAAGGACCTGACACACCATATCCTTTGTAACTATCCCAAATCTAAGAGGTTAGGTGACTGTGCCCTTGGATTAGCAATCTTCATCATCATATGCTTTTATGGTGATAGCATGTGTAGAATTCACAGCCTTTTCAAAATATCCCAATTGTTTAATAGTGTTCAATGTACAAATATTCAGACGTGCTCCTCCATCTATCAACTCATTTTATTTGTTTTTAATAGATAAATGCTTCAATGTGTAGAGGTGAATTATGAGGCTGGGTTACAGATGCGTCAGCTACTTCTATGAATGTGAGGGTATGCAGAATGGAAAGGTATCCCACCATGGCTTGAAACTAG
The DNA here is from genome assembly GCF_030272615.1 of Cryptomeria japonica. Taxonomy (NCBI): domain Eukaryota; kingdom Viridiplantae; phylum Streptophyta; class Pinopsida; order Cupressales; family Cupressaceae; genus Cryptomeria; species Cryptomeria japonica. The sequence goes on from NC_081412.1 coordinate 714,830,744, forward strand.
TCCATGTTCAGATTAGTGGGTACAAAAGTTTTTCTCAATACTTTATCAAGTATGGACTTATATGTGAAGGGTATATGCGTAAGAGATCAAGGATGGAAATGAGGGTGGGTGTCTTCTCTAACTAATCTACAAGGTCATACTCATTCTTTGTGGATGATGAGGATGTGGTCTTAGATGGAATACCTTGCATGGTGACTTTTCCTTGACGAGTTGTGATATTAAATTCGGAGGTTTCATCTTTAGAAGATGAGGAAGATGGTCCAATGCCTTTCAAAATAACTTTACTCCTTTGGGTAGAACCTTTGATATTTTTGTCCTTTATGATAATGGTCAAAATATGATTGTCCATTGAAATGTGATTAATAGTAGAATAATATTCATAGGGTGTCTTGGTATAATTGGATTGATTATCTATAGTTTTTACTTTTGCCTTGTCATGTTTAGGAAATGGCTCCTTGAACATAGCATGTTCTTCATTGGAGGTATGACCATCAACTTCTATGCCATCTCTGTTAATGAGATCTTGTATGATATTCTTCAATCTGTGACAATTGCTTGTTAAATGCCCTTTGCTCTTGTGATACTCACAATATTCATCATCATTCCACAAATTGGTTTTACTTATGGCTCACATGGTGGATTATCTAGTAGTGTTATGAGCTTGTTTTCCATTAACTTCTTAAATGTTGTTTCAATCGGTTCACCCAACAAAGTGTATTTTCTTCAATTTTTTAATTGCCTTTGACTGTTCACTTGATTGTTCGTATTAGAAGAACTTGAACTGGGGAAATTTATCTTAGGTTTCACAACATTTGCATCTACTACCCCATCATTCACTCTATTCTTATTCTTGTTCCAAAAATGGGGTTTGTCTTTCCCATTTGATTCTTCTTTATTTTCTTTTAATATCTTGATGACACCTTGTTCAACAAGGACTTTTTCTATCACCATTCCTTTCTCATTGACCTCTTCGAAGGTAGGAAAACATTATTTTCTTAGCTCGTATCCAATATCTTTGTTGACATTTTGTGCATGAACATTTTTACCATTTTCTTTTATGGTATATCACAAGAGCATCGACTAGCAAGACCTCTCCATCGCTATAAAAATGAAATAAAATATTCCCCATGTTTTGCCTAGTATTGCATAAGGTGGCTACTGACACATCTTTTTCAATGTTCTATGAGAAGTGTTGTATAAAGGACTCTGCTAGATCACTCCATGACTTAATTTCTGGTGGAAGTTAGGAGAACCATTCCATTGCTTTTTCGCCTAAGATTTGTGGAAACAATCTCATCAAGTACGTTTCTTCTCCTTCTACCTCAATGCAAGCTATGAGAAACTATGTTATGTGTGCCTTAGGATCCACTTTGCCATTGTATTTATCAAACTTTGGTGTTACAAAATATGAAGGAAATTGAGGGATTGGAATGTTTCTATCAAATGGGTAAGGACATATATCTCTCATTGTGTACTATTTCTTTGGTGTATTCATGTCCATCATTTTCTTTTTTAAATCCTTGATCTGTTGTTGCAATTCATTCTTGGGTGGTATATTTTCTCTTTGAACTAGTCCCATTCCTAAGCCACTAGCTCGAGTAGGAGGAATATAATGCATGTATGAATGGTATTGATCATAGATGAATTCATATGGAGGAGAAACATAGTTATAGCTTGTAAATGGACCACTTGGTATAGTGTTATAGTGAGGATCACTAGGTATAGGTTGATACATGTCATGACCATGAGGATAGGGGGTATGATAAGTGTGAACTTGGATATTGCCCCCAAATATGACACGGGGTCTCCTTGTGTCATGATTTTGAATGTTTTCTTGTGTGTAATTTTATGCATTGGTGTGATCTTGGGAGTTGGGTATCATCATGAGCATGTGTTATGGTAGTTCTTCTCCATGGGAAAGGATGACTGTGGGGTTGTTCGTGAGAGGATCTATCATAACTAGCACATGAGTGTATGTGTTTGGAATCTCAGGGTTTTGAAATAGGGATGAAGGTGACTCAAGCACGAGACACTCTTTCTTAGCACCAATATTGGGCCTCATTTGACTTGTATTAACTTGGTTTATTTGGATTGTATCATCCTCCAAAATCTATGACATATCAAAATCATGAGGTAGTCGAGTCCCACTTTGTTCCATGACTTTTAGGAAATATTGTCTATCCCTTTTCATCATTTTTTGACCCAATCTATTAAAATGGGGATCCATGATAGTTTCCTCAACTTCTGTAGAATCCATGGATGCATTGTCATTGTCATTATCATTTTCATTGTTATTGTCATTGTCTTCTATATTACTATGGTTGTCAAATGGATTGTAGAATTCATCTCCATAAAACTCATAGGTACTCATGTTTAAAGACCTTAAAGCTTCTTCAAATTCCCTTCTAGACCTTTGTGAACAAGTTTCAACCATATACTAAAGTCTTGACCAAAATGAAAGGTAGGATGAAGATGCAAAGACTATGGAAGACCAAGAGGTGTATGAAATGTAGATGAATCTAAGGTAAACTTGCAATGTCCAAAAGTGTAAGGCCAAAGTATGTATGTGTGAGAGTAAGGTATGGCTTCCAAATAGATGATGGATCTCTTGATGAGGTAAGTTGACCTTGACTCAAGAAGAACAAATGAGACCCTAATATGATAGATCTTGATATAGGAATCACCTAGTGTTATGTTGCAGTATATTTGTAAAGTTTGATGAGGACAATCCAAGTAACCTTTTGACTCAAATTTGGAAAATATGTATGAGGGTAATGAAAGTGAAGGAAAATGATTGGCTATGTGTGACCAAGATAGGTTGACTAAAAAATGAAGCCCTATAGGAAGAAGCCTTAGAAGCTCTTTGAATATGAAAACTTAAGTCCCTTTTATTCTCAAGAATTTTCTATAATCTCTAAACTGTGAACGCAGAGATAATTTAAGTAAACCTAGACATGATTTTGAAAATATTTTGCAATTATGTCCAATTGTGAAGTTGTTGAATGTGACCAAATCTCAATGTTTTGAATTTTAGTGAAAATAAAACACAACAAACAATGAAGACACAATGTCTAAAGGTATTTTTTTCCAAAGGATAAAAAATGTTTGGAAATGTGAAATATTTTTGCATACACTTGAAAACATGATAGATACAATGTTTCTTTGTTGTGTTTGAAAATGTTTGAGTGTTTTTATCATGCAAGCACAGATCCTAGGGATGGTCGGGACAATAGTTGTTGAATCTCACTTGGGGGGTTACCTCGAGCTATGCAATTCAAAGTAGATACTTAGATGCTTGACCCCATTGGCTCCACCCTTGGCACTCACTTCTTCGGGGCAAGCCAGTCACCATGAAAACTCCCCATGGCAAACTTTGTATCTCTACTAAGAACTATAATAATATGAGCCGCTTTAGAGGTCCCACCTCCTGGGCCAACAACTAGAAGGTTTTTGGCTTCTAACACAAAAAGGTGTATAGTAAGGGAATTTGTTTCGGTGGCTATAATCAACAATGTATTATGCTCTGTTAAATGGAAGGCCTCCTAGCCTATAGAGGTTGTTCTCTATAGGGTTTATAGAGAGTCATAAAACCATTATAGCAGTATGTAACACCTGTTGCATGCAACTTTCATCACAAACACTTTTATTTATAGTGGCTTGGAAGAGATTGGCTTTAGCTTGTTACCACTTGGGTTGTTCCCTCTCACTTAGCCGTATGGGCTACTCAGGGGGTAGACCCTCTAAAAGGAAACATAAAAAGAGCCTATTGCTCAAGACACAATAGACACTTGTTAATTTTAGAGCATCAATTGAAGTGTTTTGCTAGACTAAAGAAGACAAAGCAAGAAATTTCAAAATCAAATCTTTGCCAAAGGTCCTGCACCAAACTTGTTGGTAGTTTTGAAATAATACCCCTCCTACAAGAACACAAGTTAGGTAAATTTTAGATTCAAAATACTTTGTGAAATAAGGGCCTTCGACAAGACGTTTTCTCCCTTTTAAGAAGTAGCACTACTTCGTTAGTTGGATCAAAAGAGGGTAGTCCCAAAAACCAAATTTGAAAACCCTAATCAAAAGAAAAAGAATGGAAAACTGAAAACACAGACGCAACTATACCAAACAAAAACACAAAAACAAATCATAGGCGTAGAATAATAAGACATAGATGCAATTTCCTAGATCTAAGACCTGCAAAATAGATAATAGAAGGCAAATGTGACATAAACCTGCATAGACACGAGATCTAAGCACATACATGACAAAAAAACTCATAAATGCAATTTCAAAAAACTACAACTACAAAATTGAGCAAAAACATTGCAAAAAAATATGCAACTTTATGCAACACAGACGTGATTTTAGGATTAAAATGTGATAAGAAGCTGCATAGACGTGATTTCAAGGTGACAAATCTATAAAAAAATAAAAAATTTGAAACATAGACATAATAGTCACATATGCAGAAACAAAATGTAGATGCAATCATATCTGTCGTAGATGCAGAAAAACACAAAATCATCGCAATGCCAAAGGGGAAGATTGTTGGTAATTGACACTCATCTGGTGGTTTTTGATGGTTTTTGGTGACTAAATATTGGTTTAGGATTATCATTGATGAAAGCTCTTCATGGAGATTCGATCTGGTGATGATAATCCTTCTTATCTGGAAGCGGGTGTTAATCGGTAACTGATTAACTGGCATTTCAAGAAGAACATAACATTTTCGGGTCTAGAAGCTTTCCGGTGATAGTGGTGCATTGAATTGTGTTTGGGATGATTGGGCCAACTTAGACACATTATTTTGGTGATCCACATTTATCTTTAGTGATCCGATCAATCCGACATGTGACTACACGTTACACTTGTAGACTGACATGATGTATGATCTATTTTGTGGTTGTCGATATATAAGTTTGGTGTGGATGATCTTTTTGGTGGATGATGCGATTGTATGCGAGGGAGTGGTGATCGAGAATCCATTTTAGTGCATTTTCATGTGCGCAATCTTGATTCGGTAGCTGACCGAGACAGAGAATAGGGCATAACAGAGAAAATCAGCAGAAGGGAGTTTTTTAGTATATTTGGCACTCAACCAGAACTCATCCAAGCATTGTAGATGCTATTTCAAAGTTTATTCATTATATTCATCATTGTAACTATCTTGTAAGTCAGTGAGACTTCCTTGAGGGTTGTAGCCTTCTGGGTTATTTTAATTGAGCAATGAGCTCTAGCCATTGTGCCTAAATGCCCGTGCATTCCCATTTTGTAATTTTTTTTGCTATTGGCCATAGTGGAATAATATTGTGGGTTTAAATCCCATCGTGGTTTTTCCCATTTGGGTTTCCATGTAAAAATACTGGTGTTATGATCTTGTGGTTGTTTGTTCTATGTTTCTGGATTTCAATTTCAAGTATTTGCATCTGGTGTTTTAAAGTAAGTTTGAAAATCTGCTAACTAGTAGATCACCAATTCAGCCTCCCCCTCTCAGTGATCCCTAATTCCAACATTAACATTAAAAAGGTTATTTAGAGTGACAATCTAAGATTATTGAATATGTATTATAGGACTATACACTATGGTTTTTATCTAATTTTTTTTGCAAATTAAAGAGGTTGATTTAATAATAGAGTATATGATACATCTTTTCTACATATAATTCTTTCTATTTAATATATCAATTATTCATTGCTAGAAGTAATATGTAATTTGTAAAAGAATCTTAATAGTATTTCATTTAACTATTGTGATTTTCCTCCACATAATAAACCTTAAGATGAAATTACCTTGAACATATACATATACATATACTCACAATTTATTCCATCAAATCATATTGGAACCTAGGCTTAAGCATAGCCAATATCCAATTAAGGTTAAGTATGTCATTAATAGCCTTTAATGGTAGTAAGTCAAAACAATCTCATTTGAAAATACTGTTGTAAGCTATATTTAAGATTAACGTGATAAGAAATGTATTTATGATTTCACTTGAAAAATATTTTAGGTATATATAGTTCTTAATTTTATGGAAATATCTTTTAAAAATTTATAAAAAATACATGATTAAGCTAAGGGTTTTAACTTAACATTTTTGGCATATTTTTTTTTTGCTATTGTGAACCCATATTGCAATGAAAATCCTATTTCTAATAAGATTCGTATTGGAGGTATATTTGCAAAGATGAATACTTTAGTTGTCTTGAGAATAGTTAGATCTTATTTTATCATTAAAACTATTTCCTTAATTCATCATTTAGAAATGACATTTTCTTAATCCATCATTTAGAAATGAGATTTCCTTAATCCATCATTTAGAAATGAGATTTCCTTAATCCATCATTTTGAAATGAGATTGTAGATTATTTAGATTTGTATGTGTTTTCTCTCAAATTGTTATATGTGGGAACCATGTTTGTGGATGAATGCTACACAATTTTTTTTTTATATTGTCTTCTATTAGCACTTAAGTTATAGAGGTACTCGTGAATATTTTGGTCTAATTTAAAACATACTACTCAAAAATTTCTTTATGGATGTTGGGAAAAGATTCATTTAAGAAATTATGGGTTTTTCTTACCTCATAACCTTGCATCTTATAAAATATGATGTTAATTCAAGTGCACCATATTGTACTCAATTGATGGTTGCCACATTTATAAATAAAATTATAAAGTAGTTAGAGCTCAATTTTCCACTGTGTTAATTTTAGTTACGTATCAACATATATATTTTTTTTAAATTTGGACTTATTGAAAAAAAAATAGCTTTGTTTGGGTATAGGTCAATGTTAACATTCATTTGGCTCTCTTCATCCTGACATGGATCATAGAAGAAATGTTGATGCAAAAATATTGTACACAATTGAATCCCAAAACAGCTATATCTTGATATCTTCACTAACTTTGTCTAAAAAAGAACTTTTTGGAAAGACTTATTGATGATGTAAGTAATTATCAACTATTCTTAGACAGCTTGTAATCCCAATCAATGTTAAATAAGATAACTATTTATAACTTTTATGCATTGATAATCTTCAAAATTATAATCAAATCTTTGACCATTAAATCATTGACTAATTTAACGATTAAATTTTAATAAAAGATAATATAGATGCATATTTATTAAAAAATAAATAAACAATTAAATTAATTACTTTCATATACAATATTCATGGGGAAAAAGCTATATGAAATTGAACAAAAGAAAACATTACTAATTCTTTTATGTTAGATAAAAACACTCATATTAAAATCAATGCAACATTTCTGGATTAGATTAGGTGTTAGTTTTTTAATCAACGTTTAAGATCACGTTGAATGATCCATCATGAGAATAGTAAAAATAGTAGAGAGCCATCATCAGAATAGTAAAATAGTAGAGCTAAGAATTATTCATCGTTATAAAAAACGTGTACAGAGTTAAAGGTATTTCTCTGCCAGATTAACATCAAAGTGCGCATTGCCAAGCGTCAGTGCAAAATCCCCGTCCCTGACCGCAATAATTATTTTCTCTTTCACAGCAAACAAACGGAGGCGAACAATCTTTATAATCTGTGCACGGATTATCGGTGCACATCTCGCCTGATATGCCTACTCCCAATATTAATGTTATAACCAAGAAAAGAACTACCTTCGCCATTTTATTATGCTCCCAAGAAAATATGATACGAAACTAGAGAGTGGACATCCAATTTAAAAGGAGTATAATCCAGATTAGGGTTGACAGATAAGCCGAAAACGGGATTCCTTGGCCGCCTGTTTTGAGTGTTTATGCAGATGGAGGTTTCATTTTGTCCAATTCTATGATTCCATGGGCGCCTGTTTTGAGATGGAGGTTTACTGTTGTTTACATCCCCATTTGCAAATCCACCGCTACTCCATGTAAGGCAAAAATTCATCATCTATTTCTACGCCATCGTTTTACTCCTTATATTAATCGTTTCTCCTTGGAATTTAGTTGTGATCTTTTAATGAATTTGAATAATAAATCTTCTTTATTCTTTTCATTTTAAAACGAATGCCACTGTAGATCCACCACTAGCATGGGAAATTTGCAATCAGGAATGGTTAAAAAGTATATTAACTATTATTAACTAACAATTTTTAAAGATATGGATTGTCATGGTATGCGCTTCATTGATAAGATCTTAACCCACTAGGAAAGAGTCTAAGTATTTTACATTTTATCAGCATCATCAAGGTAAAACATTCAACTTATCATAAGTTCATCTAAACGAAAAAACAAAAAAAAAGGTTAATTTATGTTTTTTTTTTCCAGTAATGTTGAGACTTGTGAAAATTTGTATTGTTAAGAAAATCATAAAATTATGGAAGGATCATCTAATCATAAGTTTGGTGTTCATTATCTGTTAAAGTTAAAGTGTTCTGAAATAAAATATTGGCAAGCACACAAAAATAGTCTTTCTAAAATGTTCTACTATGCAAATATTTGATGGAAACTAGTTGTGGTCTTTCTAAATCAAAAATTATTTAAAGGATAATACCTTTAGATTATGAACATTTTATACAATATTAATTTCATACATAACAATTAGGAAAAAATTGTTTCTTAATATTAAATTTCTTATTTTATTTTATTTATTATTTTCTTTTCTTCTACTTTTGGTTTTGATATGTATTATTGCCCATAGCTAGCTTTGTGTACTTTTCTAAAATATAGTCTTGTTTTTATCTCTTTTGTCAATTTAATTCTTGAGTGAATTAATGTCCTCTCTTCAAGTTTAAAATCATTATTAAATTTGTCTATTGGAAATAGTTTGCTATAAAGTTAAATACATTTTACTTTGTTTGTCAAACTGCCTTTATCTTGTGATGAGCAAAAATGTTGATATTTTTCTTGTATATTTTAATGATCTTGTTTAAAACTTTTTTTAGGTAGTTGGCACTAGAGATATATTTCTATAAGTTTCTCTTGAGATCTAAAGAACCTAATACTTATTTAAATGCAAAGATTGTACTTATGCATGAATATTATCTTTATTGATAAAAAAATTCTTTGTATCCATGCATATATGTGTCATTTTCAAGTAGTTTTTGTAGGTTTATATTTCTTTAAACATAAGGAGTTGACTACAAAAAACCCTCAAGCTCAAGGGTAAATTTCCAACTTACCCTCTACCAAAGGCATCCAGTTGTTTGAAATCCAATAATGTAAATTAGGAAGTGATGGCCACAAGTGGCTAAATCTACAAATCAAACCCTTTCTCAAAAAAACACACATTATCTAGATCAAATATTGACCCAAAAATAGTTGAAGGGAAGAAAAATAATGATAGATGGGATCACCTTTCTTGTTAGAAATAGAAGTAGATGGTTTGCATAAAGATCCACAAAAGAGGCCTTAGGAGACATTCCTCTAAACACAAAACAATAGGTCAAACCCCACCACTAGGAACCTAAGAATATGAAACAATAGTGTTTCTAGTCAAAGGAGGAGACAAAGCCCCCTCCCCAAGCGATGAATGAAGGTGGAAACAACAATAGATTGCACAATAGAAGACCCAACCACAAGAGAAGATAGGACTAGGTCCCCATAGCTAGTCATGACCTTAGAAGACACAACAAAAAATCTCAAAGGATCCATAGGCACACGTGCAACACTAGTAGGAGGATTGACTTTCCCCTAATGCCCCAAATCAACTATGAGATCTAGGACAGATGAGGAAGCAACATTTGAGAGGAGAAAATTCAAAATTGTTGAGCATGAACTTTGGGTAGGCTGAGCGAAATCCATTTCAGAATCATACTCTATAAGTAGTAAACTTATTTGATTGGAAATACTATAATTTTTAGTTTTTAAGTTTTCATTGGTTGTTAGACTAAATTTAAAAATTAAAAAATAAATAAAAAAGACAATGATTTATTCTTATAAATAGTAGATGTTTGGTTAGATTAGTGTTTCAAATAAGTAATTCTTTTGGTCACTCAAATGCAATTTGAACTATCTTGATAGATTTTGAAACACTAAATAATGGCATGGATGTAGCTATAATACTTTTAGCTTAGACCATACACTTCCGTAAATTATTAGAAATAATGGACTGATTAGGGATAATTATCAAAGGGTGAAATTTTACTAGAATGTTGCTTCTTACATATTTAAGAGACTAGTGTGCTACCACATATCATCAATCATGAAATAATGGAGAAAACAAGAAAAAGTGTCACATGAGATACTTCATATATTTGAACATAGGAAATAAAAAGACTACATATATAAGTAGGATATTCAATATAGTTGATTTCAAATGAGAAGTAAATTCAACTACATAATTGTCTTGAAACAATTCATTGCTATTTCACTCAATAGATATAATAAAAATGTCGAGGAATAGCTCGGGATAATTTAAAGTGCAAATCAAGCTGAAAAATTTGGCTAGAAGAGAGGTGAATACTAAAGGCATATTATTTTTCATAACTTATTTTGTTTCTTATCTCTCTAGTGAAAAGATGACACAAAGGGAGTCTACATAGGAATTGCTGGATTCATAAAAAAATATTCCACATAGTTTGACATATACTTGAAAGTATGATATAATATAAAATAATTCCTAGATGAGAATTAGAAAGAGAAGAAAGAGGAGGATGGTAGGTTTCTTTCAATATTTTTCAAGGAGCATTAATTAATAAATTTCTTATATAGATAAATGTAGACTATATTGACCACCTTAAAGCTATCACATTAAGTTGTATTTGAACATTTTCAATCAGTATTGAGGCCAAATAAAATATAAATAAGTTTTCACTGTAGTGATTATTTGGTATATGTTCATCACTTTGATTCTTCATATTTTGAATAAAGGGGTAAACACTTTATTGAAAATTAGACATAGGAATTACAAAGAGAACTAGAGCCCCGAGGCCCCAAAAATGAACCACAAAACCAACCCCAGATCAGCCAGCTTCATAACTATCCATGTCCTTAGCAAAAATCTTCTACAAGTCCTAACAATAAACTAAGGAGAGATGCTCCCAACCTTCAACTTTCCAATCACTACCATGTTCCGAGGCCCATTTAACCAAACAATCAGCTGCTCTATTCCATTCACGAGGAATGTGGATGAAAGACACTTGCTCCATTAAAGAACTAATTTGAAGAATCTGCTGAACAATCCCTGCCAACTGCCATAGAATCCCACTCACCTTCTGCTCAGTCAACAAGTTAACAACAATTTGTGAATCCAATTCGTAAATAACCTTCCTTCATCCAAAATCCCAAACACACTCTAGGGCATAGAGAATCGCAAATCCCTCCATAAAATTATTAGACACCCACCCTTTATGCATCAAAAAGAGGAAACCCACCTCCCCCATACTATTCCTACCAACACCACCAACTCCAGCCGGACCTAGGTTACCCCTAGAGGAGCCATTAGAGTTAATCTTGATAAACTCATCCTGAGGGGGTGTCCACCTTCCCACCCTTTGAACCTTCTTCATACCACATCTACCTCTCTTGACACAAGTGGAGGTGGGAGACAACTCCTACAAACCAAGCCTACTCACAATATCCGCCTCATCTCTACCTAGAAGAAAATTCACCTCACATTTAGCTTCCACCATCTCCTAGATCATAACAATGATTATATTCCATACTTGTTGAACTAAAAAATCTGACCTCACAAAAGATCCTCTTGTTCCTCTTGAGCCAAATCTGCCACATAATAAAAATGGGCCCAATATACTAGACAGTCTAGAGGAAGGAGGACAAGATAGGAGGTCTACCCAAACTACTCCAAAACTCCACCAAAGAATCTGCATGAACACAAGGATGCCTCCACACCTCCAATTAGTAATGCCAAATAAGAAAAGAGAAGGGGCATCTGAAGAATAGGTGTGAGGAATCTTCCTCCCCATTACCACACAAAACACAAATAGAAGGCCCCAAGAATCCCCGCTTGTGAACATTGTCCCAAGTTAGGCATCTATTCAAAGCCAAAGTCCAAGCAAAGTAGTTACACTTCGGCCAAGAAAAATTATTCCACACCAGTTTCCACCAGTGCACCTCTCTTCCCTCCAGTCTTTGGTTCAACAGTTCTTGGTATCCACTAGCCACAGTAAAGATGCCCTTAGGATTTGGAGACCAAGCAAGTCCATCCCTACCCTTGAGAGAACTATAGTGTCTACTCACTAGAATGCCATGCAACTCAGCACACTCTTCCTCCATCCCAGCAACTGGCCACTCATTAAAAGCCTTCCACCGCTCCAAATCCAGCCGCCCACACCTATAAACAGTCTTGAAGTCACTCACCCTTGACCACCCTACCTCCAAAAACCTCTGGCACAGATTCTTAAGGTTAGGAAACTGATCAAGGATGGGGGGTATCCATCCTAAGAGTCATTCCAAAAAAGGACCTCTTCCCCCCTCCTACAAATCCAAAAGATTCTTGCCTTAATGAGAGAAGCCCCCCTCTTGAGAGTATACCAGATCATTGAGTCTTTTCCCTCAAGAGGATATCTAGGGATTTCCTCCATTAGGATCCTCTACATATATTTGTTGGCCAAAATCCTAGCCCAACCTCGATCCTTCTCAACACACCACCTCAAGTACAATTTAGCCGCCAGAGCTTCCCCAAATAAAATAGACTGCCTTAAACCAAGCCCCCCCAACTGCTTCGGGCTACACACCAAGTCCCAATTGACAAGACTCCATTTGGAAGAGGAAAGATTGTCTGCCCATAAGAATTGCCTAGCCAAAGAGTCCAAACCCTTCAAGAACCACTTAGGAGCCACTTCTAGCATGCATCAATAAATCAAAAGAGCCTGAACCACCGACTGAATTAGTTGAACCTTCCCAGCAAAGGATAACCATCTGTGAGTCCAGTGTTCAACCTTTGTGAGAAATTTATCAAAGATACCCTGCCATGACTCCCTAGGAGGGTTACCAGGAGAAATAGGAATACCCAAATAAGTCAAGTGTAGAGAGCCAACTTGGAATCTCAAGATAAGAGCAATCCTCCTTTGAAGAGTTCAAGGAGTGTTGAAAAAGAGGATAGAATATTTATCCTCATTGATCAATTGGCCCAAAACCACAAGATAAAAATCCAAAACCTTACACGGATTTGTAGCTTCTCTGATTTGAGCAAGTCCCCTAAGGGTCGTGTCATCAACAAACTGCAAATGAGACCGTGACTGCAAGTCATTACCCCAACTCCAACCCTGAATAATACCTAGACCCACATTATTCTTAATCAGTCTCCCTAGACCCCCAGTCAGAAGAATGAATAAATAAGGGGAGAGGGGGTACCCCTAGCGAAGACCCCTAGAAGCACCAAACAGCTCAGTATGATCTCCATTGATTAGCACAGAGAAAGAAGTAGACGTAACACAACTCATAACCCATTGGATCAATTCATCAACAAAGCCAAAAGCCCTGAGGATCTTCTAGAGGAAGGACCACCAAACTCTATTGTAAGCCTTAGCCATATCAAGCTTGATAAACATATCTTTTTCCTCCGAGGTTTCCATAGAATGAATGGTCTCCGTAGAAATGACCACACCATCCAAAATTTGGTGCCCTTCCACAAACACTTCTTCAACCTATCCGCTTAGAGATGATCTTATAAATCACATTGTAGAGAGAGATAGGAAGGAATTGGCCTAACTGATCGACCCCATCATACTTTGGGATTAGAGCAATGAAAGTCACATTCAAAGCCCGAAGCATCTACTTATTCCTCAGGGACTCCTGGACTACTTCTAGTAAGTCCAGTTTGATAATATCTCAGAACTCTTGAAAGAATTCAACCAGGAACCCATCCGGTCTAGGAGATTTTCCTTTCCTCGTGTGAAAAACAATACTTTCAAGTTCTTCCAGCAAAATAGGACCGAAAAGCTTCTCATTCATCTCCCTAGTGACAAGAGAAGGAATGCAAGCAAGAACCGGATTCTCCTCCACTGATTCCCCCTGAGAGTCCTCAGTGAAGAGGGACCGGAAATACTATAACAAATCCCTAGAGATCTCCTACAAGGATAAACATTGTTCACCTCTAGGTAAGTGCACAAAGATGGTGGTCAAAAAGGGGGGTATAAGTGGACACTTTTTTTCTGAAATCTGGTGAACCTAAACTTGGAGGCAAAATTTGAAAGTCATCCACTCAAGATATCAAGATAATCAAAGAACAAATATTGTAGTACTTTGAATCTAGTTTCCAAACTACTAAACTTTTTTAAAATTGGATAAGATTAAGGGATTCAAATCCTTCGTGCATGAAAAAATGACCCTAATTTTTTCTGAAAAACATAACATAGTGTCTGACGTGCACATCAAAAAAGTCATAGTTAGATTTAGTATTTTGACAAATCCTTTAACAGAAAGATAGCTAAGAGTGAGCACTAGAAAATGTGTATTTTTTTGTAATTTTATGTTGAGTATATTTTTTTAATGATTTTGCCAATCGAGCACATACTGAAAATTAGGTACATGTTCATGCACAAAGCATAAGTTGCACTAAACAAATAAAAAATACAAATTTTTTTTAAAGATTTTAAAGAATCAAGTGCTCTACAATAATATATAAATTTTTTTAAATTTGGTTAACTATATCAAAAATTATTCAAAAAATGGTGCACCTATGTTTGTGAGAACTATGGAGACACTGGTAATAGATATTCAATAATAATATGTTATTGTTGTTCAAATTGAAAAAAAATTATATGGTTAGAAAGCTTAGAACATGGGTGAAAATATGGTGGCAATTTTAGAAATACCCACTTGATGAAGTGTAAACTTGATGATGACAAAGTCGATAAACCAAGTTGATAAAATAAAACATGTCAAAAATGAGAGAAATGGAGGGAAATCACACTTCCAAACCGTAGCTTTGTCATCCAGGCCTATTCCCAAGCCTAAACAGTCAAAAGCCCGTACGGGGTACTTATGGTTAAAAAAGCATGTATGGGGTACTTATGGTGTAAGAAGCGCGTACACGCTCTTTTACTATAAACAGCTCATATGTGCTATTGTATAATGTGATATTGTATATATAATATGTGTATAATATGATATTGTATATATAATATGTGTATATACATATAATATATAATATTTATATATATATATAAATGTATATAATAATATATAATATATTAAATATAAATAGACATGTAAGTGTATTGTCTCCCCCTCCCAAATGCATACAAGGTGCCTCTCTCTCTCTCTCTCTCTCTCTCTCTCTCTCTCTCTCTCCCCTTCTCCCTTCCTCTATACCCCATCCCTCTTTCTCTTCTTCTCTGCCTCCCTCCCTCCATACCCCACTGCAACTGTGTCTGCACTTATATAGAAGTAAGTGAATTTATTTCTTGTCTGCAACTTCCTCTTCGATTTTTATCATGTTTGCTCTCCTAATAAAATTGGCTAATGGATTTGTGTGTGTGTATATGCAATTGAAGAAGATACCACATTGAATAATCAATTAAATGATGAACATACACCTTCTCTATTTGATGAATTGAATGTACATAATGCACCGATGTTAACACCTCCTAGAATCATTCGTAGGAAACCAAAGTATCTAATTGACATTGATGACAATATATTGAAGCCAATGCCCAATAAAATGAATGAACGAACTTGTAGGAGAATGGTTAAAAGAATATGGCAAAAGTATTTTGAAAACTTAATTCAAACCGCAAGATATCAATTAATTATAGAAATGATTAAATATTTGAATTTTAGAGAGATAATGAACATGGCTACGGAGATATCCTATCAAGAATTCTGATGTTTGGTTGTTCGAGGAATTTGAAACACACAGACATATTCTTCATTTCTCTAACCTTGTTGTTGCATCAAATATTCATTTGATTAAGTATTGTGGTATTCCTCATAACAAGATTTTATGGAAAGTTCATGAATCT
Source organism: Cryptomeria japonica (assembly GCF_030272615.1). Taxonomy (NCBI): domain Eukaryota; kingdom Viridiplantae; phylum Streptophyta; class Pinopsida; order Cupressales; family Cupressaceae; genus Cryptomeria; species Cryptomeria japonica. The sequence continues at coordinate 714,846,622 of NC_081412.1, forward strand.
GACCACAAGGAAATACTTGACACAATACATGTTAGAGCTGATCTTGAAGGCTCACTTGATTGATTGTATGGTTCAGAGTAGAATGATTTTGAGGATTTTGTATAAATTGTCGATGAATTGTTCTATATTCATTTTTTGTATATATAAATGCCCATGAGCTGATTTTTACATGTTTAGGGGCATAATTTTGTATATTTAAATGGCAATGAGCTGATTTGTACATATGTACAAGCCAAATTTTGTATATTAAAATGGCGATGAGCTGAATCGTACATATTGTAATGCCAAATTTTGTATAAAAGCCCATGAGATGATTTTTATATTAAAATGGCGATGAGCTGAATCACACATATTGTAATGCCAAATTTTATATAAAAGCCCATGAGATGATTTGTAAGACATTTTTTTGTATAATCAAATAGCCAAGAGCTTATTTGACCATATTTAGAGGCAAAATTTTGAATAATATGTGACTATGTTTTGAGTATATGTGATGTGTCCCTGGTCAATCATGAGCATTATTGATTCTTGTATAATCATGGAGAATTATTTGAGTCATTATCAGGTCATAGGGGTCATAGATTGAGACTAGATACAATTTGAGCAAAAATTGTCATTGTTGTCAAAAAAATTGTCAAAAAAGTTGTCAAGCAACTTCTACATTTCATCGATAAGGTATGACTCTTGACATTCTGGCACTTTGGGGTGCAAGAAAGGGGCATGCCTAGTGTAAACCTTCCCACCCAGACATGCTCGTGATGTCGGTTTGTGCACACGATGAACTGAATCAATTCTGGCCAGTCTTGCGACTTTGCATTGCATGCAACTGATAATTTTTGCAATAGGTGAAAAAATGCTACCAATTGAAAATTGATCCGAGTCATCAAAAACTGAGATAGGTCATTGTAGAGAAGTCTCACGTGACCCCACAGGTTCAAACAGGTCGACCATATGTGTCCTAGATTTGAATAAACAGTCCGTCAAATTTTGATAATTTTTTGGACTCAGGGTACTTGAGAGATCGCATCGGTATGGTATGACTCTCGACATTCTGGCACTTTGGGATGCATGACAGGGGAATGCCTAGCGTAAACTTGCCCACCTAGATGTGCTTGCAATGTCAGTTTGTGCACATGATGAACAAAATTTGATTTATATTCATATTGTTGATTACATATGCAAATATTCATTTAAATTTATAAAAGGGCAACCACCAAATACAGTGAATACACAATTATGAACTAAATGCAAGGAGTTTTGTAGGGTTAATTCAACATTTTAGAAATTTTATCAAATATTCCACGATTGCAATGTTTTATATCATTTAATTTTATTGTTTATATTCATATTGTTGATTACATAAGCAAATGATCAATTAAATTTATAAAAGGACAACCACAAAATAATAAACTCGGTACACATTTATTGGATCGAATATCAACATTTATATATATATTAAAGACATGTTTTCCAAGTTAATACAATTATTACAAAAATGTGGCATATGCCATGTCCAAATCGATATACAATAAAAATGTAGAATATCTACATGTATTGGTCATTCTATGACCAAAAATAACACTATATGATCCTAAACTTGTGGTGGCTCATCAAAATCAAGCCTCTTCGATGCAGTACACAGCTCTATAGATGGCTGCAAATCCACAATTCAAAATCCAAGTTAGAATTTTTTTGTAGAAAATAGTTAACAATTAACAACATAACTATGCATTTAACTATATTTCCTTTGCAATTGAAATGTAGATTACCTCATTGGTTGATCTATGAGCTAATGTCTTCACTCTCCTCTCTTTATTACTCTTAAGAGTTTTCTTGAAGACATACTTAAATGGGTCCATGTTAGAGTTGTACCATGAAGGGGTGTATCATTGATTAAATGTACAATTAATATAGTGTACTAACATAAATATATCAAAAACACTTAAAAGCTATAATATAGAGAACAATGACGTACTTGTGCTTGAGATGATTCTCCAATGGACTAAGGATGGCTCACCATCGATGGAGAAATTGTCGCTATTACCTATACAAAAAATGTTCAAAGATTAAATACAGTTAATATAATGATAAGTATTGTAGGTTAAAAATAGTTAATTTTACATATCAAAAAAAGTGTACCAGATCCTGAGATGCTTCTCCAATGCATGGAGGAGGGTTCGCCATTGATGAAATAGGTATGGATATTTCATGTATGGAAAAATTATAAGATTATAATATATCACAGTTCACATGTATGCATGCATATAATCATGAGATCAAGAAAATAAAGTAGAGATACATACCTCTGCCCTCTCTTGATCCACGAGCAAATTAGGTGCATTCAACAAATCCACATAGCTCAATGTTCATTGTACATGTAAAATAGGCAAAAAACACTAATCAATCTACAAACCCCAACTAATACTTGATTTCAACATTTTCAAACAATTTTACAACTAAAAATGTGTTCAATTACCTTCTTCCCACGTTTTGGCGTCTTCGAGGAATTCTTTTTCTTACGACGAGCCCTAAACAAGGAGGGGGTACCCTAAAAAAATAAAGCTAACATGAGATATTAGTACAGATAATAAATTAAACATAATTTTAAAAATCTAAAATGAAAGGTCCAAGGGGTTGAGCTTAGTTGGTTAAAGCATTCAGTTCTCAATGTGGAGACACGAGTTCAACTCCCATGAGGGACACCTTTGTGTAGAATTCTAATTTGTGACTCTTCGTCTTCCATTGGTTGTTTAAAGTGGATTTCTGAGTTGTGTCTCTTGGTCTTCCAATTGTTGTTTCTAGTTTGGTGCTCGAAAGGAGCTAGTATTTGTAATAAGTTTGGATGCTTGAATGAGCAAAAATGAGCTTTGTGATTCTATGATACTTAATGCAAAAAATCTAAAATGAAATGACTTGCATATTCCATCAAAACAATACATAAAAAGGGTTGTACAAAATATGATACCATATAGCCTCGTAGGCCAAAATTGATCGCTGAGAGCATGATGTCATCAATCTGGGACATTTTGTCCCCTGTCAACACCTACAAACCAAAAATTGGACCAAGCATTAAAGATACTATATCTTGTATTTTTTTGAATTCAAAGTGTACTATTCTATTTTAACATGTTACAAAATTTATACCTCACGCATCGAAATTGCAGCTATAGTAACTGGGGGAGGAGTATGGGATACCGATGTTGCATCTTGAAATGCATATTTTTTGTCTCAATTTAAATCAATGCATAAATGAAAATTCATTTATGTAATTAGAAATTTAAAGTGACTAATAAATAAAATGCTATGAATTCAAATCAACACACCTATGTTTGTCGCTCATGGGCAAACACCATGTCCATCAACTCATCTGTCAGCACGACATCTTCAGTCTTGCGGGCCTCACATCTACTCCTACAAATCGTGTACAGATGAGATAAGGATCCATCTGCACCGCTACATCATCTATCCCCGAGCAACTAACACACATATGTTGGGTGGGCTCTCTATCGCCACCTGGAGCAACTAATGGCTCATCATCCAATACAATAGGGTTTGCTAATGATGTCCCATGATAGATGATGGCACCAGTCAACGTTGTGGCTACCTGAAGAGTCTGTAGCTCCATCGACTCTTTCAACTCTACTGGGACAACCTGATGCACCTTAGGTTTGAGTGCTAGGGGGAGGCGACTCTCTGTGGGTAATCGCCTATGGGCTCCAAGTCTATCTTGGGCAGAGCCACCACCTCTACGATGGAACTCTCTCATGTCAAAATTGTTTGGGCACACATTGAGCACAAACTCACTATCTACTTTTCTTAAAAAATATAATGGTACCTCATAATTATTACAAGGTGGATCATCAAAGACCATCCATCACCTCTACCAAAAAAGATTCTTCATCTGCACATTGGTACACCAATGTATGGGAAACCTCTTTGCATTAAGAGGTAATGACTGACCAATTTTGGGATCAATGAAAAAGGCACATATTTCTTGTTTACTAATAAAATTTTTTTTACTCCCTCCTATGATAGCCCATCGGCATAGAATTGACGACACCTATCCCTAAAGCTTTCCCATTTGGTAATTTGTGTGGAAACAACTATGGCACCACTAGCTAATGTTTCTAGGCTAGTAGTGAGGGATTGATGATGCTCAAGTTCGGATGTTTTCAATTTAACAATCAATCTATTGATTTTAGGTGTATTTTGTCATAACTGATTAATTAATTGTTCATGTGTTTCGGGTGTCTGGTCATAAGGAGGAATTGGGGGTGTATCTTGTGGGTTTTTAGGAGCTACATTTGGTTGTTCTTGTGGGTTTTCAGGAAGTGCATTTGGTTATTCCTATTGTGGATTAGAAGAATCTAGTTTTTGAAACAAAAAAAGAAAAAACCTAATCGAAATTATTGAAATTAAATTCAAAATGTAAAAAAAATTGAACAAACGGGAAAGAAAGACAAAAATAAACAAAAACTAACCTTGATCCATAGTTTGGAGGAGAAATCTAGCACCCCATTCGTGGTTTAGGAGAGAAAATGAAGAAAAAACAAAGTAAAAATGCGCTATTCATGGGAAAATAAGATCTAGTTATTTTTTAAAAAAAAATTTTGACAGGCACCACGTACGCAGTTATCTTGGGATTATTAGCACATACATGCTCATTTTCCTATAAGTAGCGCATACGCTCTCATTTTCCTAGGCGTAGCATGTACGCTCATTTTCCTAGGTGTAGCGCATACGCGCTACCTTATCTAAGCTCGGGAACAACAAATATAAGCCCGTATGCAGTGAATTCAAATTTAGAACCGCGTACACATTGCTTGTTTTTCCATGTTTTTTGGGGTGGTGTCCACTTTTTTGCCCACCATCTTTGTGCACATACCCCTCTATCATTGACCAGAATAGGGATGTAATTTTGATGTCTTCTTGCTTTCACTGAGTTGAAGAAGAAAGCAGTGTTCTTATCCCCCGCCTGAAGCCAATCAATACAAGATCCTTGTTTCCAGTATATTTCTTCCCTAACCTCCCATTCCTCTACAACCTTGACAACCCTGTCTTCCTCCCTAAGAAAGGCCTCAGACAAACCATGCTCTCTGATTTCACTAGTGATGCCATTCGGCACAATTTGAGCAGCTTTCTTAGCATGAAAAATTTTCCCGTAACCCTGATGGTTCAATTGCTTAAGCTGAAACTTAACAAATTGCAGTTGCTTGGCAAAAGTGTACATAGCAGTGCCAAAGGCCGACCTCTCTTTCCTCCACCACTCTGCTACAAGAACCTGCACAGAAGCCACATAAGTTGGAATTAAATGAAGGAGAGCGAGCGACTTGAGCCGAACAAGAAACAACCTTGATGGGCTAGTGGTCTAACCCTCTCCAATCAAGAATCTCAGAACATGTGGACCACCCCCCACCAATCCAAAAACTGGAAACCAGAAAATGATCCAACCTCTCCGCAATCCAATACTCCCCCACCCTCCTATTGTTCCAAGTGAACAAACCATTACCAAGCTTAATGTCAACAAGATGCAATGATGATATACCATCCTAAAAAAGGAAAGAAGAAGGTTCCAATCACATAAAACCTCCCTTCTTCTCACTCAACTCAAGGATGGCATTGAAATCTCCCATCATATTCCAAGGATGAAAAGGGAGCAGCCTTCACATACAAGAAATATGAGACCATAAGTTCTTCTTACCCTGAAGATCAGTAGGGGCATAGATGTTAGAAAACAAGATGAATTCCCTAGTCTTAAGACTAGAGACAATCCTGGATAATGAAGATCTTGAGGCAACCCACCAGACAGGGCGAAACCTTAAAGGGTTCCAAAGATAGGCCACCCCTCTAGAGAAACCAGCTGCCCCAATACATTGACACTTGCCTCACCCCCACAGCTTCGGCACCAAACCCATCATACTCTACACCAAAAGTTTAGTTTCTTGCAAGAATAGGACATCAGGTGAATGATTCCTAATCAATTTCCGAACAGCTTTTTGTTTAGGGCCAGTGTTCAAGCCCCTCACATTCCATGAAAGCACAATCATTTTGGAGGATTGGAAAAGTGAGAATCCAGAGTCTCCAAATTCTCCCCCATCAATTTGATCTTATCCAAATCCTTCTTTATGCCAACCTTTCAATTCTTCTCCGAAGCACTTTTCTTAATATCTTTCTAATGTAGACCCAGGTGATCGGAGAACTTATTACTTTTACCCCTAGCCAGTTCCAATTTCAAAGTTGTCGGAGAACCCTCCCCCCCAACCAAATTCACCTCCAAACCAGAAGTAAGTCCCAAATAGACCCCTACTGGTTGATCCATCTCCATTTGCTAGCTTCCAACCACTTGCAGAGACTAGGAAAAGTCCTCAATCACTCTTTCTGGAGCCCCCCTTGATGCACTTTAGTCCAAAGGGGTTAACCTAGGGTTCACCTCCTGCTAGCTAAGGTCATCCAAGGCCTCGAATCTATTAAAGGTATCCTCCTCCTGTCTCTCCTGTAAGGACCTCTTTTGTTCTCGATTCCTATTCTCTGTCTTAACTAAGACAAAACCATCATCACCCACAACCTCGATCGACATAGAATATTTTCCTTTATCAGCCCCATCTAGGTTATGGGCCGGCATCTGAGCTTGGTGCACCACCGGTTTATATCTAGGGCACTTGCACTATAAATGACCATACTCATGACACAGATGACACTAAAATGGTAAAGTCTCATAATCTAATTGTGGAACCCAAGAATAAGAGCCTGCACACATATTTATAGCATCTAGTATAGGTTTACTAAGATCAATTTCAACACAGATATGCGCAAAGGTCATTACCATTCCCCTCAGGGTTTGTATTGAAGATCCCACTAGCTTCCCAGGTAGTGCAACAAGCATCCAAAGCACATCCTCTCGACAATATTCCATAGGAAATCATGGTAAATGAACCCACACTGTAACCCTATTCGGGAGCTCCTCCGAAGGGTTAAACCCTGCATGCCAAGGTTTGATGAACAACCCCACCTGGTTGTAAAAATACAGGCCTCAT